>NW_026069872.1:0-3969 GCF_014885135.2 Alexandromys fortis
TCAAGACAGGGTTTCTCTGTAGCTTTGGAGCCTGTCCTGGAACTAGCTCTTGTAGACCAGGCTGGCCTCAAACTCACAGAGATCCGCCTGCCTCTACCTCCCTAGTGCTAGGATTAAAGGCGTGTGCCACCACCACCTGGCTCACTATTTAAGAAGCCTATTTTACTAATGTTTCGTATGAAGAAAAATACTGCAGAAGTTAAACTTGAGAAAAGGAGAGCCAGCCAGTCAGCCAGGACCTCATCAGCCAGCCAGGGAAAGCCAGGGGTCAGACAGACAGACATGGAGGAAGTAGGACACACACAAGGAAAGAAAGGTAAAAGCTCCAAGGCAAAACATAGATGAAGAGAAACAGGTTAAATTAAGTTATAGGAGCTAGTGGGATAAGATAAGGCCAAACATTCATTACTAATAAATCATGACTTGGGGGATGGCAGTCCGAGAAAGCCTGCTGTAGTACAACACAATGATTCTCGTCTGAAACACGGTGAGGTGAACCTGCACTACGCAGCGAGACCATGTCTCAAAATTCATAAAGCAAGCCCACAAGGTAGCACACACCTTCAATTCCAGCGCTACTTGAGACAAAGTCAGGTGGATCTCTGTGAGCTCATGGTCATTCAGAGCTACACAGAGAAACCCTGTCTCAAAAAAAGAAAAAAGTCTTTGTTGTCTTTATCTTCTTCTTAAGTACTGCTCCAAAATAAACACTTTCACTTTCTGCAGTCTGGCAAGGATAGCTGAAGTGCCAATAACCCAGGGCTAGAAATATGGCTCAGTTATCGAAGTGGTTACTAGAATGCACAAAGCCCTGAATTCCGTCCCAGAACCACATAAATTGGGTGTGGTAGTATATGCATAATCCTAGCACTCAGGAAGTAAAGGCAAATCAGGAGTTCAAGGCCATCCTCCGTTACGTAGTCGTAAGCCAGTCCAGGGCTAAAGACGCCCCCCACACACACTTCAAATAAATAAATAAATTAGTTAAATAGGTCACACTCTTCAAACAGAACAAAAACAGCCATTAAAAATTAGGTAAAAATTGGGCTGAGGGATGGCTCAGAGGTTAAGAGCACTGACTGTTCTTCCAGAGGTCCTGAGTTCAATTCCCAGCAACCACATGGTGGCTCACAACCATCTATAATGAGATCTGGTGCCCTCTTCTGGCCTGCAGGGATGCAGGCAGATGCTGTATACACAATAAATAAATTTAAAAAAAAAATTAGGTAACATGCAGGGACATAGTGGCGCATGCCTTTAATCCCAGCACTTGGCCCTCGTTAGTAAATAGTGGTGAAAAAAAAATCCCAACACTTGAGAGGCAGAGGCAGGCGGATCTCGGTGAGTTCAAGTTGGTCTATAAAAGCTAGCTTCAGGACAGCTCAAAAAAAAAAGAATTGGGTAATACATGTAATACAGGCTGGAGAGATAGCAAAGGAAAAGCACTTCTCAAAGCCAGGCAGAGAAATGCAGGTTTGGGAGCTGGAGGATAGATGGCTCAGGCTGCTCTTCCAGGGGTTCTAAGTTCAATTACCAGCAACACATAGTGGCTCACAACCATCTATGATGAGGTCTGGTGCCCTCTTCTGGCACAAAGGCAAACATGCAGGCAGAACACTCTATATAAATAAATAAATCTTAAAAAAAAATTAGGTAACAAAGTCAAGACAGTGGTGGCAGCACACTAGGGAAGCAGAGACAGGTGGACCTCTGTGAATTTGAGGCTGGTCTGGTCTACAGAGTGAGTTCTAGGACAGCCAGGGTGGTAAAACAGAAACCCTCTATCTTAAAAAAAAATGATTAGGTAGTGCAAACAGCCTCCATTCCTTCAGGAAATGGCTGGCTTTAGAATGACTGTGCTCTAACCAGAATCTCCTTCCCCTACCACCCACTTTCCCTGTGAGACTCCAAACATCATCCTTACCCTTCTCAGATTCGTTCCAAAGCCAAACGCCCTCTGCATCATCACTGCACCTTCTGCTATTTCATATCCTAAGACTTAACATACTATCCTGGACTGCTTGTCTGTCACCTTCCCTGAACCATAAATAATTTGAAGAGCAAAGACAAAAATCTCATTCTTTTTTGGTGGTGGGGATGACAGAGGGAGGGTAGGGAGTGGTTGGTTTAAGAAAAAGTCTTTCAGCAATCCATACCTCAGGTTCCCATTGAAATTATAGGGGTGTACCATCACCTGGCTTCACTCCTTCTTAGATCCCAGTATGGAACATATATCAAGCAATTATTTACTTACTGGATATGACTTTTATGCAAGTATCTTCTGTAATTTTTTTCCCTTGTTTTTCTGAGGCAGGACTTCATACTATCTCCAAGACTAGCCTCAAACTCATTATCCTCCTGACTCAGTCTCCCAAGTGCTGGGAATACAACCCTATTCCCAGTTCCCTTCTGTGACTTTGGTAATACATTTTCCCTCATGAACCAACTGAATTTAGGCTAGTATTAACATTATTAGTATGGAAACTTATCTCCAGCTGATAGCAAAAAAAAAAAAATCCTCACTTGTTAAAGGGAATAAGAATTGGGAGCTGAGAGGTGGTTCAGTGGTTAGGAGTACTAGCTGCTCTTCTAGAGGACCCAGGTTCCCAGCATCTACATGGCAGCTCACAACTATCTGTAACTGCAATTCCAAGTGATTGGTGCCCTCTTCTAGCCTCCTCAGTGGTTAACAGTGTATATACATTATACCATGTGTTAACAGAAAATAATCACGTAATCTTCTTCTGCCTTATTCTTTCAGCATTTTCCTTCCTTTCCTTATTTTCTATCTTTTATGTCTGCATTGTGTCCTCTTTTTTCCCTTTAAGTTCTCTCCACACACCCATTCACATGCCCTACTATTTGGGTATCTGTGAGTACCATTTTGTCCAATAGGGAGAACTTGGGCCAAGAAGGACCCAGAACTTGGGCCTGGCATATATTTCCTGCTAACTTATGCATGACACTAACATATTTCGTGTGTCTATCAGGGAATCAGCAAATGACATCCTAACAGAAAACAGGGTCACCGGGACAAACTGCAAAGTAGGTAGGAAATGTTTCTAAGCTGTACTTTCTCAATTTACATTTTCTTTATTTGGGGGTTGGGGGGAACAGTTAAAAGGATCAAACCCAGAGCCATGACACACCCACCAGGCAAGGACTCCAGCACTGAGCTACAAAATGCCCCAGCCCTACTATCTATAACTGTTTTATTCATGTTTATGTGTATGTACAAATACCACATGTATACGGGTGCCCACAGTTGCCTAAGGAGGCCAGAAATGGGTATCAGGTGCTCTAGAGGTGGAATTATAGACAGTTGTAAGACACCTATGGGTGACAGGACAGTCAGTAGGCACAATTAACTGCTGAGTCTTCTCTCCAGTCCTTATTAATTTTTATTTTTTGGACAGATGTGACAGCACACATCTTTAATTCCAGCACTCCAGAAGCAGAGGCAGGTGGACCTCTGAGTTCAAGGACAGCCTGGTCTACACAGTGAGACTCTATCTGAAAAATACAAAAAAGAAGCTGGAAGAAAGGCTCAGGGATTAAGAGCACGTTCTGCTCTTACAGAGGACTCATGTTCAGTTCCCAGAACCCACAATAGGCAGCAGTAACACCAGTTCCAGGAAACCTTCTGGCTTCTGCAGGCCTGCACACATGTAGTATGCATACAGTCAAGCAGCCATTCATAGACACAAAAATAAACAAAAAATTTTTAAGTCTTTTAGGGACTACAAGATGGCTCAGTGGTTAATAGTATAAATCATTCTTCCAGAGTACCTGAGTTCAAGCTCAGCACCTATTTCAGTCAGTACATAACTGCCTATAACTTCAGCTTTTGGGGATACAAAAACTTATTCTGGACTCTAAGGGCACTGCACTCATGTGTACAAACCCACGCAGACACACATATATACACATAATCAAAATAAAGGTTTCTTTTTAAAGAGTAATTTTATT
>NW_026069872.1:7562-9590 GCF_014885135.2 Alexandromys fortis
GCCAGTCTGATATATAAAGCGAGTTCCAGGTACAACTGTTAAATGTAGAGACCCTGTCTCAAAACATTCAAAGAAAAAAGAAAGAAAAGAAAAAAATTACAAATTTAAGCCAGCCTGGAGTGTATAGTGAGACACAAGAACACAACAGGGCCTGAAAAGATGATTCAGTAGTTAAGATCACTGATTGTTCTTCCAGAGGATCCAGGTTCAATTCCCAGCATCGACATGGTAGCTCACAACTGTCTGTAACTCCACTTTCAGGGGACCCAACACCCATAGCAAAACACTAATGCACATTTAAAAAAAAAGTATAAGGAGTACAAAAACAGGTGTAGTAGTACACACCTTTAATCCCAGCACTCGGGAGGCAGAAGCAAGCAGATCTCTGTGAGTCTGAGGCCTGCCTGGTCTACAAAGAGAGTTCTAGGACAGCCAGCTAGGGCTATTATTGTTATGTTGAGAAACCCTATCTCAAAAACCACAGAGAGAGAGAGAGAGAGAGAGAGAGAGAGAGAGAGGGAGGGAGGGAGGAAGAAGAGTCTCTTAACCCTTAACTCGAGAAAGTCAAGGCCTGAGGTCATTCAAGTGGATGTTCTTCTGAGTACCACTTTTCTGCTGTCAGTCATAGCCACAGGCATAGTCAAAAAAGAACAATCTACAGTAGTCGAGAGTCACCTCAAGTCCTAACAAGCTGTCTAATCTTCAGCAAGTCTTTTCCCACCCACAGATTGCTCTTGTGTGAAGCGCACATTTAATAACAGATGAATGGCAAGGTTGTCTGAGATAAAGAATGTAAAATCACTGAGAAAGGGTTTATGTAGCATGTCAACATAAGCTAAGAGGAAATAAAAATCATCCTTCTGAATGGAGTATAAATCCTGTGGTTCAACTTACAAAGTCTAGGCCTGACTCATTTTCCCAGACTCCTTAAGCCCCTTAACCAACCTGTGGTCACTTGAATTCAAGAATCACGAATGAGATATAGGGAACTATCCAGTCCATTGTTCCATTATCTCAGTAGCTTCATGGGCAGCTCTTCAGAACATGGAGTTGGGTGTAAGGGGAGCAAAGAATTTGCTCAATGAGGTAAAAAATTCCCCCTTACCCAAAAGAATAAACAAGCAATGTCATCAAATAGTGCCATACCAGGACAAAGTCAGAAAAGCACTTAGAGATTAGTTGGGCTTTTGTTTTATAGATGGGAACTCTTAGCCCAAACAGCTGGGTTATAAAAGTCTCACAGTAAGTCCCAAAGGTAGGACACATATCTGGGGAATCAACAGTCTCTTCTGACCTCATCAGACACTTCGCACACAGGGTACACTTACAGACATGTATGCAAAATCACTCACATATTAAATAAAAATACTAAAAATATCTTTTTTCAAAAAAGGATAAAATCACTTTTTGGCTTTCGGCTCAAAGGAGGCAATGGTGCAACTTTCTTAAGTCGTCCAGCATCTGGGTTCATCCGCGCCTCCACCATGCAGCCCAAGTTCAACCCCAACTAGATCAAAGTCCTATACCTGAGGTGCACCAGAGGTGAGGCTGGCCCACATCCACCTTGGCCCCTAAGATCAGGCCCCCTGGGTCTGTCTCTGAAAAAAGTTGGTGATGATATTGCCATGGCAACCGGTGACTGGACAGGCCAGAGGATCACAGTGAAACTGACCATCCAGAACAGACAGGCCCAGACTGAGGTGGTGCCCTCTGCATCTGCCCCATCATCAAAGTCCTCAAGGCCACCAAGAGACAGAAAGAAGCAGAAGAACATTAAACACAGCGGATATATCACTTTCGATGAGGTTGTCAACATTGCCCGGCAGATGAGATACAGGTCTTTAGCTAGAGAACTTTCTGAAACTATTAAAGAGATCCTGGGTACTGCACAGTCTGTGGGCTGCAATGTGGACGGCCTCGTGACATCATTGATGAACATCAACAATGGTGCTGTGGAATGCCCAGCTAGCTAAGAAACAATGAGAAAATATTTCAATAAAAGACCATCTAAAATTAAAAAAAAAAAAA
>NW_026069873.1:0-6515 GCF_014885135.2 Alexandromys fortis
CGAGACAGGGTTTCTCTGTAGCTTTGGTGCCTGTCCCGGAACTAGCTCTTGTAGAACAGGCTGGCCTCGAACTCCCAGAGATCCTCCTGCTTTTTTTTTTTTTTTTTTGTGCAAATGGTTCTTGTCCTCGGAAGGGATATGCTATTATATACACCGTATGTTTAAAGGAGAATTTAACAGCAGCTACCGTCCAGTTTTATTCTGTATTTACTAATCTTTTCTTTCTTTGCCTTTCAATTAGGTGGACTGTTGAGAAACAAGAAGCTGGTCATGGACATCAGGTCTACTAGATAATTTAATACAGAACTCTAAACTAGGCCTTGCTTGGTGACATAAACACAAGACTGAAGCTGATGTCAAGCTGAAGGCAGCCTGGGCTACACAGCAAGACCGTCTCTTACAAACACAACACAAGGCCCCATCTGTAAATTATAAGATGGCACTCAGATGTATAAATCTGGAGAGAATATGTCAGGTGTCCCATGAATAAGTAAGTCTAGCACCAGAATTTCAGAAACAAGGCACTAGGATCAGGCAATGAAGACAGGGACAACCAGAGGTTCGGATGACAAAGAAACAGTTCAACAGTGTACCTGGAGCCAAACATGAGGTTTCACAGAAAACCCGTCCTGTCTGCAACAGCACAGGCTGATTCCTACAGCATGATAAAATGAAGCAACTAACCTTTGGAAGTCAGGTTTACTGAGAACCTGGCAAGGTGTTGACTTCCTCTTGCTTATCAAGTAACAGAACTGTTAAGCATAAAGACCAGAGGACAACTTTTGGAAGTTGGCTCTTTTCTTCAATCATGTGGGTCCCAGGAACAAACTCAGGCCATGGACTGACTCAGGCCATGGCAGGGACGACTTGCTGAACCAAGGTGGTAACCTTGCCAACTCCCAAACCCTGTTTTCTAAGTCTTCCAGGAATAAGGAAATCAAGGTAAAGAACTTGGGAAGGCTAATAGGGGCAACACGTTAAAGTCAAGAATATCTTAATGTTTACAAGAATAGAGCACAATTAAATGGCCCCCAAGGAAGGGATCTCAGTTGGTGCAGGAATATAAAAACGGAATAAACCAAGATAAAAATCAGTAGCTAAGACAGACTTGGAGAAGAAAACATTTAAGGTGAAGCCAATGTAAAAGAGTACTCAGGCTTAAGCTGCGAGAATCCTTCTAATCTTACCTCCTGCCTAGTGACTGCAATCATATTCAGGCCCTGTTCTTTCATAACCAGATTCTTTTTGACATTGATGGAAATCCCAAACAAAATCTTTGAGTCACTGGTAGCTTTTGGGTGGAGAGTGGTAAAACTTAGACTTTTGTTTTTTTAATACAACTCCTAGCATTTATTTTCATTTGTGCTTTTTCTTTTCTTTTCTTTTCTTTTCTTTTTTTTTTTGGACAGGGTTTTTCTGTGTAGTCCTGGCTGTCCTGGGACTCAGAAATCTGCCTGTCTCTGCATCCCGAATGCTGGGATCAAAGGTATGTACCACCACGCCCAGACTCCCTATGAGCTATTTTTAAAAAATATGTTTGTGTGTATGCACATGTGTGCGATTGCCCAGAAGCCAGAAAAGGGTGTTGGAGCCCCTAGAACTGGAGTTACAAGTGGTTGAGTGCTGGAAATAGGACTTGGGTCTTCTGCAGGTCATCACTGTAACAGCTGAGTCATCTCTCTGCAACCCCTCCATTCTCCACCCCCACCTTTTTTCTTGGAAATGGCCTTGTCCTGTCGTTTAGACTGACCTAAAACTCACTGTGTAGCACTGTCTGGCTTCAGCCTCCCAGCAGTCCTCCTGTCTCAATCTCAGAGACTTTACTCACACCTAAAAAGGAGCTGCTCTTTACAAGTCTTTGCATATCTACTGAGTCCATAGTAGTAAATAGGACACAATTTAAGAAGCCCTGAAGATTCTCAACAAATTAATTGATTATAGTTGAATATTTTACTTTGAGAACAAAGGCTGATAGGACAGAAAGGACAAACACAATTTTAGAATAAAACAGGTGTATTTCTATTGGACTACCTAATACAGAAGATAGTGTGGCAAGGATGGATAATATCAATGACAAATAATACAAATATATTTTATTTGAAATAAACAAAAATGCTTACACAGCTTTCATCCGCAAACAAACTCCTGCTTGACTGTATTACTAAGCAAAAAACAAAGCTGAAGCAAACACCCTTCTGTTTTGACTTGTGTTTGGAGACAGGTAGGAAGACACTACTTGGTTTTTTAAAAAATTGACCTTCCCCTAAGGCCTGGTCATAGAAATGTAAACAATGTAAATGAGCCCACCATTGCCAGTTGTCATAGGTCACATCACATTACCTGTGTGCTCTGAGATCTCACATGCATACCTCCAACATACCTGGGAAGATAGCTATATCACAGTTACAGGATGATGGAGAAAGTAATTTGGAATGAGTTTTATATCTCGTCTAGTAGGAGAAAGCACTAGCATTCTCTGAAATCCAGGTGATGGCAGACAGACACTGCCTAGGAGTTCACTTTGACTTTGGTTCATTCCAGCTTTGTGGGTAACATGGCCTGCCAGAGAGCATTGAAACACAGCTACCCATCATCCCTTCAGCACCTGTGGTTTTCAAGTTTTATACTCTACTACATCCACAGTATGTCACCAGTTCTTGAATATTAAACAGAAATACAAATGGGCAAAACTCTTCTAAAAAAGCTGACATCTGTTGAGGCATTCCTGCAGGTACTGCCACTGACAGGGAAGTGGACCAAGAAGAGACAGAATGAAAACTTGAGGCAGCCAGACTTGGTCAGACAGGATCAAGACTTCTACAATCTGATCCTGTGTTTTAATTTTTTCACACATTTAAACATAATAGAACTTTGGGAAAAAAAGTCTCCACATGACAATTCTCAAAACAAAGCTTCAGGGCTAGCTATATCAAAATTCCCTTGCCAAATAGTAAAGCACCTGTGTCTTTACAATAAGAATGAGTTAATGACTGACAAACATAGGGCTGAGGCCTAGAAAGGAAGGATATGTAATAGACATAAGTTCTATTCACTGAGAGACAAGCCCAGGACTAGGGCCTAAACAATGCTCAGAATATTGTGTGTGGGAAGGGGTGGGGCTTCAGTTGGAGGTTGGCCTCTAACAGAATAGCAAGGATCACCAGGTTGTTTGATCCTGTCATTCCATCATTCCAGGTGATCAGGCATTTCTTTCCATTAAAGAAAATAGGCCCATGTGACTGACTGACAATCCTGGTTTCCCCCAATGCATTCTCTAAGCTGCACTTCCTGCAGACATCTATGGCTACAATGGAAGTATATGGGAGGAGACGAGAGAATGAAAATAAACGTTCATGTGCAGGGGATGTGGTTCAAGTCTTTGGAATTTAAAAACAAGTTCCCAGAGAAGCTGCTGCCATGGAATATTCAAGAAACTTCCTTTGCCTCCCAACATGGACCCAAAAAGCCCCAATCCAAATGTATGAAAACTATAATTGTGAGATGCTATAAACAATCAAAGCAGTCAGACAGAGGAGTGTGTCGTCCACTTAGTTACAGTTCATAACATAGCCTCTTTAGCAACTGGTGGATCAGTAAAAGCCACTGAAGCACTGGAAATGCTTTAAAGTATGGGGTACAAAGTACTGACCAAATACTCTGTAAAAACCAGCAACAGGACGTCATGGCTAGGAAATTTTCTAAACAGTAAAATGACTTCAGGATAGATCTCTTTGACATTAAATGTAGCAGAATTAAAAAAAAAAGATTTACAAGTAGATATAGTGATAACAGAAAATTACAAGGCAGAGAACACACACACACAAAAGAATCAAGACAGTGCTGTAGGCTCAACAGTATTCCATGAGGCTAGAAGATCTGTTAACTTTGTTAACTAGCAAAATATCACTCTTGTTTGTTTATAAATCACTTATTGATCATATGACCACACCATGTTGAATCCTTTTCTTTCTTTGTACTGGAGACTTCTACAGTTGGCCTTTAAGCATTCTGCATTTCTTTGCCAATCTTGTAACTGAGTATCTTGTTCCAGTCGATTTTGGTGCGGGTAACTGGAAGCTGCCGGCGCAAGGCCTTGAACGTGGTGTCTGACATTGTCTGATAGTTTTCACTAATTGCTGTCTGCAATAGATAATTGATGATGAGTTGTTTGTAAACAGGAAGGTAATCAGACAAAGGGCATGCTAGAAAGGACACAGGACAACATGTATGTTGAGCTCCACTTCAATCTTAAAAGCAAATCAAATTCATCTGTAGTCCTGGTACATAGCTGCAGTCTCATAATTGTAAGCAGAATGACAAACTGCAGGGTCTGTAGTCTCACACGTAGCAGTGCCCAACAGTGCATGTTCTTACGTTAAAGGATACAAAGGACTGAACAAAACCACAGAAAAAAAAAACACTTCCAAATCTTCTTACCTGATACTCATTTTCTGCACTCTCTATGATTTTAATAAACTCCTTGGCAGTTTGGACTTCATTCTAATGAAATAAAAGAGGGGAATAATATTTTCTAAAAATGGGTAAGCAATGAAAAGACTCAGAAAAGCCCACCCCATGAACTGACACTTGTACAATGATCCTAGCTTATTCAGTGCTCATGTGCACATTCTCTCTTCTTAATCCTAAGACAACACTGTGAAGTGGATATGCTATTATCAGCATGTTCATTTGGCAGATGACAAAACAGAACCTTAAGTGACCTGACCAAAATTAGACAGCTTATGAATAATAACAAAAGGACCTAGGGCCTGGTGGCTCAGCAGGAAAAGATGCTTGCCCTCAAGTCTGACAACCCGAGTTCAACAACTAGAACCTTCACAGTGGTAGAAAAACTCTGACTTCCATAGGTTGACCTCTGTATAAATGGCATGGTACACCACCCTCAAATAAATTAATGTATCAATGATAGAAAAAAAGGACATGACTAAATCTAGGACTTTGCCATAGGAATCAATGTTCTCTCCATTTTACCATTAAATATTCCCAAAACATAGCGCCCTATCTTGAAAATATTTGCATGAGCAGTACTTCAGACTGAACCTTATGCATATGAGGCAAACACGCTACTGCTGAGCTGTATCCTCAGCCTTCTTTTCCTCTGTTTTGTCTTTTTCCCCCGCCCCAGACATGGTTTCACTGTATAGCCTTGACTAGCCTGGCTGTCCTGGAACTCACTCTGTAGATCAAGCTGGCCTCCAACTCATAGAGATCCTCTTGCCTCTGCCTCCTGGGTGCTGGGATTAAACGTGTGTGCCACCACAACCCGGGATGTTTTCTTTTTTGACACAAGGTCTTTTGTATTGCAACAGGCACTGACTTGCTGTGTAGCCGAGGATAACTTTAATGTCCAATTCTCTTGCCTTTGTCTCTCAAGTACTAGCTAGCACTATAGGTATACACCACCACACTCAGTTTCTCAGCCCCCTTTCCAGATTTATTTTTTTATTTATGTGTATATGTGTGTGTGCATATTTGCCCTCAGAGGCCAAATGAAAAGGTCTCTGGAGCTGGAATTACAGGTGGCTGCAAACCACTACTATGGATGCTGGGAACTAAACTGTGATCCTCTTTCAGAGTCATCTCTCCCCACCCCACCTACTCTCAGAAGTCCTTTAAAAGTTTAGTTTAAAACAGGATCCCATGACAAACTTCTATGGTGAGGCAGGCCTTGAATTTATTTTTTTCTAAAGAATTATTTTATTTTTAATTATGTACATATGTGTGCATCTGTATGTAGGCTTATCCATATCTGAGTGCAGGTTCCTGCAGAATCATCAAGAGGGTGTTGGGTCCCTTGGAGCCAGAATTACAGGGACCCTAACCATTGAACTATCTATCCAGCCTGGCCTTGAACTTTTCTATCTTCCTGTTTTAGGTTTATTAATAGCTGGGCTTACAGGTACAGGTATGGCTAACATACCTGGCTTCTGCCTTGAAAACTTTTTCTTTTGTTACAAGGAGAGTCTTACCTATCTTGGGCTAGCCTCAAACTCGAGTTATATTTTGAGAGATCCTCACTAAGCTGCCAAGGCTGACCTTGAAGTTCTTCTACAGTTCAGGATGACCTGTTAAAATGTTTTGAGATAAGGTCTCCCATTGCCAAGGCTAGCCTTGAACTTGATATTCCTGTTTTTACTTCCCAAATGCTGAAATTATAGAACTGTGTCAACACACCAGATGGCTGTGGCGCATGCTTTAATCCCAGCACCTGGGAGGCAGAGGCAGGTGGACCTCTGTGAGTTTGAGGCCAGCTTGGTCTACACAGCTAGCTCCAGGGCGGCTAGGGCTGTTACACTGAAAAACCCTGTCTTGAAAAACCAAAAAAAATAAGAACTATGTCAACATATTTTTAATTAAATATTTTAACTTTACTGAATTTTCATTATTTTATCAGAGATAATATCTCATGTTGTAGTCTGTACCAGTCTCGAACTAACAACAATCTTTCTGCCTCAGTCTTTGAGTGTGAAGATTCCAGGTATGCCCTGCCATGC
>NW_026069874.1:0-1687 GCF_014885135.2 Alexandromys fortis
AAAAAACCAAAAAAAAAAATTTCTTTTTTTAAAAATTTATTTATTATGTATATAGGGTTCTGGGCACCAGATCTCATTATAGATGGTTGTGAGCCATCATGTGGTTGCTGGGAATTGAACTCAGGACCTCCGGAACAGCAGTCAGTTCTCTTAACCTCTGAGCCATTTCTCCAGCCCTTTTTAATATATTCCTGAAATTAAAAATAGCAACAGCCCTGGAGGATGAGGAGATAGGTGTGCAGATAGGTGGTGTGCGAATCCAAAACTTGTGTTTCACCGATGATACCTTGGTACTCGCTGAAAGTCCACATGAGCTGCAGGCCATGGTAAATAACATGGTGGAAGGAAGAGAAAAGCTTGGTATGAGAGTAAACATGGAGAAGACTGAGATACAACACAAAGGATGGGCGCACAAAGATGTTAACACTGTAATAAAGAATCAGAACCTCAAGCAGACAGTCAACTTTGTCTACCGGGGAGGAAACCTCAGTTCAAAGAAGGGAACTATTTCAGATGTCAAGAGGTGGACAGGGATAGCGAGGGCTGCATTCCAGGCACTGGGAAAGGTCTGGTCAGTAAGAGACATGACAACAACAACAACAAAACTACAAGATTATGAGACACTTGCCTTGAGCTGTCTTCTTTACAACACTGAAACTGGGACAATGAAACGCTCCTCAGAACCGCGGCCGAATGTGTTTGAGATGGAGTGTCTCAGGAGGATTCTAGGTGCCACACAGGCTGTGCAACAATGACATTAAGAAACATCTCCACCTACAGGAGGAAGTAAACTACAGGATACGGCAACAGCTCTTATCATGTCATGACAATGATTGATGGCAGATACCCAAAGATAGCCCTGCTTGGAGGAGAGCACAGGACGAGGTGAAGAAGACCCAGAAAACGCTGGAGAGACAGCATGAAGGAAGACTGTGGAACCTTGGGTATGACAATAACAGAAGGATCTAGGACTGCTCAGGGTAGGAACAATTGGAGAACCGCCATAAACGGAACGCCCATGCACACTTAAGCATTGCCAGGTTATAAATGATGGTGACGACAGAGGCATACCCAAGTGGCTTCTCCAAGCCACTTGTAATCCATCTCTTATAATCAACCCATCATTTATATCATTTTGATGTGATGTGGGATTCCCCTCTGTATGCTCTGAATATGCTTTATTACCCCATTGGTTAATAAAGAAGTTTCTTTGGTCTATGGCAGGGTAGAATAAAGCAACATGAGAAATCTAAGCAGAAATAGAGGAGGAAGAAGGTGGAATCAGACAGACATCATGGGGCTCCGGAAGGAAAATGATGCCAGAACCTTACCGGTAAGCCACAGCCTCATGGTGATACACAGATTACTAGAAATGGGTTCATTTAAGATATGCGAGCTAGTTAGGAATATGCCTGAGCCATTGACCAAACAGTGTTGTAATTGTTTCTATGTGATTATTTGGGTCTGGGTGGCCAGGAAACTAAAAAGCAGTTTCCAATTACATTGGTGGCTGTCAAATTATACCTCAAAAGGTTTGCTGTCGGGCTGGAGAGATGGCTCAGTGGTTAAGAGCATTGCCTGCTCTTCCAAAGGTCCTGAGTTCAATTCCCAGCAACCACATGGTGGCTCACAACCATCTGTAAAGAGGTCTGGTGCCCTCTTCTGGCCTGCAGACATGCACACAGAC
>NW_026069874.1:5376-6573 GCF_014885135.2 Alexandromys fortis
AAAAATCCTTAACAAAATATTGATTGATTAAATACAACAATAATTAAAAAATGTCAATGTGACCAATTTCTTCCCTGAGGCACTCAAGAGTTTTATAGTATAGATGTGTGATGCATATTTAATTTCAATAAAATATAAATAACATTTGAAATTACAAATATTAAATGTATTAATATATTAATTTTTGCACTTAATAAAGATATGTGGGACAGTGGGAGAATATCATACATTATATTTATTCAAATCTAGATTTTTTTTTTTTAAATTTTGAGACAGGGTTTCTCTGTAGCTTTGGTGCCTGTCCTGGAACTAGCCCTTGTATACCAGGTTGGCCTCGAACTCACAAAGATCTGCCTCCGGAGTGCTGAGATCAAAGGTGTGCACCACCACCGCCTGGCTGAAGTCATGTGTTTTTTTTTGTGTGTGTATTTGTTAAGTCAGAGGACAATCTGAGGAAGTCAGTTCTCTCTACCACGTGTGTGGACCCAGGAATCAAACTCAGGGCATCAAGCTTGGCAGTGAAATCCTTCACTCACTGGAGCCATTTCACAGACCCCAAATTTTCATTTGTTTTTGTAATGGTAAAAAACATAATACAAAATAACAACCCCACATTTTTCCACCCTTAAAAACAAAGATTCTGATTCCTGTCTCCACGATTGTTACTAACACTGATATCAGATATTGGGGGTCAGAGGGCACCTTCAAAGGAGTTCCAGGAAACATTTAACCATGAAGAGGTGGTCTGCAGAAGGAACGGAAGAGCGTCCTTGCCAGCCATGTATCAGACAGAGGACTAACATCTAGAGAATGTGAAGGAATAAACACTACACGAAAGGCTGGAGAGATGGCTCGGTGGTTAAGAGTGCTTACTGCTCTTGCAGAGGACCAGGTTCCTTTCTTATCATCCGCATCAGATGGCTCACGGCTGTATGAGAGATCCTGAAGAACTTTTCAGCTGGCTGATTCGGGAATGTAAGCACCAGCTTTGACTGCCATTTTCTGACTGCTACCTTTCTGTCCACTACCTTCTTTCTGAAGCGTGCAATCTTATCTGAGTGCTTCCTGAAAGGTTCAAAGTCTATACAAAACTTGGTTGCAGGCCGGGCGATGGAGGCGCACGCCTTTAATCCCAGCACTCGGGAGGCAGAGGCAGGCGGATCTCTGTGAGTTCGAGACCAGCCTGGTCTACAGAGC
>NW_026069875.1:0-1284 GCF_014885135.2 Alexandromys fortis
GTGTGTATGTCTGCAGGCCAGAAGAGGGCACCAGACCTCATTACAGATGGTTGTGAGCCATCATGTGGTTGCTGGGAATTGAACTCAGGACCTTTGGAAGAGCAGGCAATGCTCTTAACCTCTGAGCCATCTCTCCAGTCCTCTTTCTTTTTCTTTTTTTGTAGCATTGGCTAAAAGTCAAGACAGTTGTGACCAACAGAAGTTTAAACAACGACTGCTCATTTGAACCACCAAGATTTGTATCTCTTTTTAAAATATTTATTTATTTATGTATACAATATTCTGTCTGTGTGTATGCCTGCAGGCAAGAAGAAGGCACCAGACCCTATTACAGATGGTTGTGAGCCACCATGTGGTTGCTGGGAATTGGACTCAGGACCTTTGGAAGAGCAGGCAATGCTCTTAACCGCTGAGCCATCTCTCCAGCCCCCAAGATTTGTATCTTAATTAAAGCAAAAATAAGATCAGCAGAATAGCTCCTCGTTCTGAAGTGTAATACTGAAACTTGTTTGTATGACCTTTTCCTGATTGAGTTTTTTAAAAATAGATGCTATTTTAAGAATGATTTTTATTTTTATTATTTTTAAGTATGTGTAGGTGTGTGCATGTGTACGTTCACACACGTGTGTGCATATGCACACAATTTGGGTATATGTACATGAATCAGGTACCCTCAGAGTCTAGACTCATTGGATGTCCTGGAGCTGGACTTGCGGATGGTTGTGAGTTAGCAGCAGTGAGTGCTAGGACCTGAACTCAGGATCTCAAGAAGACATCTCTTCAGTCCCTATGTTTAAAACAGATTTATTTTAAAAACTGAGAAGATTCCACAGAGAAAGTCATGGTTTATTGCATTTTCCTGGCATTTATCTATTTATTTAGAAACAGGGATTCTTGTGTATCCTGGAACGCTATGTAGATCAGGCTGGACTTGAACTCACAGAGATCCCCCTGCCCTGCCTCTGCCTCTTGCCTCTTGAGTGCTGGGATTAAAGACATTCACCACCACCTCCCTGTAGTTTTTTTTTTTTTTTTAATGAGGTTTTACAGTGTACCTCAGGCTGGCCTAGAACTCACCATGTAGTCCAGGCTGGCCTCAGACTTGAGAGAGTCTGCCTGCCTTGTCTGCCTGCCTCATCTTAAGTGCTGGAACTGCAGGTGTGAACCTCTCCACAATTGTTTTTGCATTAAACAGTTTTTCACTTTGGCATTTCAGGATCCCATACATGAGGTCATGATTTAGTCAGCCATAACATGGCCTTAGAGTCCTCTTTGTTGTGAGAG
>NW_026069875.1:5292-6863 GCF_014885135.2 Alexandromys fortis
GATCAAAACCCCGTGCCATTGTCCTTGGCTTCTCATCAGCCCTCATTGTTCGCCATGATCAGAGAGTCCGGTTTTATCCCATGCTTTTTCAGTCACAGTCCAGCTGGCCTTGGTGAGCTCCCAATAGATCAGCCCCACTGTCTCAGTGGGTGGGTGCACCCCTCGTGGTCCTGACTTCCTTGCTCGTGTTCTCCCTCCTTCTGTTCCTCATTTGGACCTTGGGAGCTCAGTCCAGTGCTCCAATGTGGGTCTCTGTCTCTATCTCTATCCGTCGCCAGATGAAGGTTCTATGGCGATATGTCTGCCTTTATTTTTAAAAGATTGATCTTATTTTAAATTGGTGTGTGTGTGTGTGTGTGTGTGTGTGTCTAGGTAGGTATGTGTACATGAGTGTGGGTGCTCACAAAGGCCAATCCCCTGGAGCTGAAGTTACAGGTATTTGTGAACTGCTTAATATGGGAGCTGAGAACTGGACTTAGATTCTCGGCAAAAAACTCTAAGTGGTCTTAACCATTGACCAAACATTCACTAAGTCTGTAGTCTCCTCCCTTGAGTACTAGGATTATTGGTAAGCATTACAGTGCCCAGTTTATGTAGGGCTGGCATGGAACTCAGGGCTTTATACATGCTAGACAAGCTCTCTAAAATTGGGCTATATTCCCAGCCCTCTCAGTGTAGTTTTGATTTCCATTTCTCCATGGCCTAGTGACAACGAGCACCTTTTTATATATTTTTTGTTCATCTGCTTCTCGTCCTTGTAGAAATGTATAGTAAAGGGCAGGCAGTGGTGGCACACACCTTTAATCCCAGCACTTAGGGCACAGAGGCAGGTGGATCTTTGAGTTCAAGGCCAGGACGGCCTGAGCTACAGAGAGAAACCCTGTCTCAAAACAAACAAACCAACAACCACAAAAACATAGAAAGAAATGTGCAGTGCAGTTGTCCTTTATTCACTCCAGCATCAGGTGGTTGTGTTTGCATTGTTAATTTATAGGAGTTTATATGCGATCAATATCATATCTATACCACCGTTTAATTTGAGATAAGGTCTCTAACTATGTAGCTCAGGCTGGGTTGGAACTTGAGATTACCTTTGTCATAGTCTGCTGGGTGATGGGACTACAGGCTGTCACCCCCAGGCTTGGGCCGGATAGATAACTTATTAGATGCATGTTTACAAACATCTTCTCCCATTCTGTGGGTTTTATCCCATGAGACTCTGTGTGTGTGTGTCTCTGTGTTTGTGTCTCTGTGTCTGTGTGTCTGTATGTCTGTCTCTGTGCACAACTGTATAGAGCCAGAGATAGATGATGTCAGGTGTTTTCCTCAATTGCTCTCCATGTTTGTTTGTTTGTTTATTTATTTATTTAAAGACAAGATCAGAGCTCACTGATTCAGCTAGATTGTCAGGCCAGCAGGCTCTCGAGATTCACCTCTCTCTGCTCCCCCAAGAAGGGACTACAGACTACAGTACTAATGCTGACTTTTTACCCGGATGCTGAGATTCCAAACTCAGGTCCTCTTTGCTTGTGGAGCAAGCAGTTTCTTTCTTTCTTTCTTTTTTTTTTTTT
>NW_026069876.1:0-1944 GCF_014885135.2 Alexandromys fortis
CCCCTCTAGAGCCCAGTCTCTTGCAAACCTTAAGATGGCATCCTTAATGCTTCTTCCCTGCTCCTATATCCGCCCTTCCTCCATCTCTACCATCCTACTCCCCCAAGCTCTCCCTAGTCTTTCCCTTCTCCTTTCTTTCTCCCTGTCCCCTCTTCCCCCAGTCTCACCACCACCCCTACCCCCACTCCCATGCTCCCAACTTTTGCCCCGCGATCTTATTCGCTTCCAATTTCTAGGAGGATCTATATATGTTTTTCTTTGGGTTAACCTTGTTATTTGGCTTCTCTAGGATCATGAACTATATAGGCTTAATGTTTTTTTTTTATTTATTTATGACTAGAGTCCATTAATGTGTGAGTACATACCATATTCATCTTTTTGGGTCTGGGTTATCTCACTCAAGATAGTGTTTTCTATTTCCATCCATTTGTATGCAAAAATCAAGTTGTCATTTTTTTTTCCACTGAGTAGTACTCAAATGTGTATATATTCCACACTTTCTTTATACATTCTTCCACTGAGGGGCATCTAGGTTGTTTCCAGGTTCTGGCTACTACAAATAATGCTTCTATGGACATAGCATAGTAGTCTGATTGGGCATCTCTTGGGCATATTCCCAAGAGTGGTATTGCTGGATCCTGAGGTAGGTTGATTCCCAATTTCCTGAGAAACCGCCACACAGATTTCCAAAGTAGTTGCACAAATTTGCATTCCCACAGCAATGGATGAGTTTCCCCCACTTACTCCATATCCTCTCCAGCATAGGCAATCATTGCTGTTTTTGATTTTAGCCGTTCTGACAGGTGTAGATGGTGTCTCAAAGTTGTTTTGATTTGCATTTCCCTGATCGCTAAAAAAGTTGAACATGACCTTAAGTGTCTTTTGGCCATTTGAAATTCTTCTGTTGAGAACTCTCTGTTCAGTTCAGCACCCCATTTTTTAATTGGGTTAATTAGAATTTTAATGTCTAGCTTCTTGAGTTCTTTATATATTTTGGAGATCAAATGTTTACAATAATTATTTGTGAACCTATAATCTTTAAGGCAGTTTTGTATACTGCTGCAGGAAGGTTTACCCGCCTATAGGGATGTGGCCTCATAGACTATTTACCTGGATGCCAAAGTGAGTCTGCTCTTCTTCTTCTCCACCCCCCACCTTGTTCCCCTTTGCTGGGTTCACTTGTTTTGGATGAGATCTCTATTCACCGTTCAAGCAGATAATCCTGTTTTGTAAGTTTTCCCTTTAAATAAATATCTATCTCTTGGTTCTGAGCCAGTGGGAGATTTCTTTTAAGCACCCAATATCTCTGCCTTCAGTGTATCATGCTTCTACCCAAGACCAGGTTAGACTAAAATCTCATTCCTGTGATGTAATAGTCACACAAAATGATTCAAAAGAATTGAATATATTTTTACAGAGATATGCCAATTTCCCATGTTAACCATGGAGAAAGAA
This sequence comes from Alexandromys fortis, assembly GCF_014885135.2. Lineage (NCBI taxonomy): Eukaryota > Metazoa > Chordata > Mammalia > Rodentia > Cricetidae > Alexandromys > Alexandromys fortis. The sequence continues at coordinate 1,456 of NW_026069876.1, forward strand.
ATTTGCTACTACTGGCCTTTAACAAAACGATGATCAATCTATACTCTTCCATTTGTGCTTCTGTAAATGTAGAAGAGATTCCCAAGGACACCAGTTGACATTGTCAGGCATTTGTGAAAAAGAACTAGACCAGTGACATACAGGGAGTGATATTACTACAGACAGTTTATTGAAAAAGATAACATAACTACTGAGGATTGAAGGGGACCAGAGACCTGGGACAGTTCTGATACCCCAAAACTCTAGGTTTCATACGTCATTTGCATAGCACCTGCCTTCTCTAAGTTTGGAAATTGTGGCCTCATTTGTTCATGATCAGCGTTTCAGCATAGTCTGTGGTCTGTGGGGTTTCTAGTCTTTTTCTGCTATCTGGCTTCTTTCCCTTCTTAGTCTTGATCCCCCCATCCTTTATCTGTTTGTCTGTCTGCCTGCCTCTTTCATCTATCTGTCTATCTATCTATCTATCTATCTATCTATCTATCTATCTAT
>NW_026069876.1:7248-10166 GCF_014885135.2 Alexandromys fortis
TTTTTTTTTTTTTTTTTTTGCCAGAGATTATAGAGTATTAGAAGGGACAATGGGGAATGGTGGAGTGTAAAAATTTCAGGTGATAGGTAACAGCCCTTATGACCATCCTTTATGGGAGACTAAGGGTGGGGTTGGCAGAAACTATGGGAAACAAGTTGCTATGGTTCCCACATTGCAAATTACTGTGGTTTCAGGCATTATTGGTGTTTAAACAAAATGGTGGAGGATTGCAAAATGAATGGCTATTACAAAATGCAGGAGGTTTTTAAAATTAACAAACTTTATAAAGTGGTGTGCCCCTGGCTAACACTCATAGTGCATTGAACCAATCTACAAATGACTATCATCAGCCTTCCTCTAGTCTGTGTCACCCATGTCTTTATATATATTCCAGAGCACACTATGCCACAATTAGTACTCCCTCCACCAGACATTATAGGCTGCATAAAGGGTATAATTGTGAGGCTATGTTTAAGGAGGCAATTTTCCTATTGTCCCTGTTTATCTGGAACATGCACATGGAGGTGGAGGTGAAGACTGAGAAGAGACACATCATAAGACTGTATCTACATAATCTCCTTTGCAAACAATCAAGACAGATAATTCAAGAGCACTAGAAGGAATGGGGCTCTGTCTTAACTTCACTATATGCAGCAATTTCTGCAACTGGAAGTAGTTTCTTCTGAGCTTTTTCCTGCTTCCTATGTTCTGTGCCCACTCAATATGAGCCAATATGATTGAATGAATGCCACTGAAGATCACTGAGCATACAGTATTTGAATGTAGAAATCAGCCATTGTCTTTTAAGAACAGAAATCAATGATTGTATTATTCCAGGAAGCTTCCAAAGGAAGCAAATTATTACAATTGTTAATAGGCAGTCAACGTGACCTTAATTAAACCATTGGCCAATAGTTCTATGCATGAACTGAATTATTTATTCTCTAGCATTTTGTTTTGATGTGGGAGTGTCATATATCAATCTGTTGATTTCATTGGCTGAGCAATAAAGAAACTGCTTGGCCCTGATAGGTTAAAGCATTGGTGGGAGGAGTAAACAGAATAGAATTCTGGGCAGAAGAGGAAGTGAGGTCAGACTCTGCTCTGCTCCCGGAGAGACAACAGCTCTGCTCTCTGGAGCAGAGACACCAGAATGGATGGAGGCTAGAATCTTCCCGGTAAGCGCACCTTCGGGTGCTTACACACATCATTAGAAATGGGCTAGTCCAGGTGCGAGAATTAGCCTGTAAGGGTTAGAGTTCATGGGCCAAGCAGTTCTTAAATGAATAGTTTGTTGTTATTTCGGGCATGAGCTAGCCAAGCGGCTGGGGTGCTGGGGACCCAGCCCCACCGCTCCTATTTCAACATTGTTTCTTGTTTTCCTTTCTTCCTTTGATTTCTTTTTATTTTCTTTTTCTTTTTTCCTTTGTTGTGAAATCACACAGAAAAAATTCTACTTTTGAGGATCTCATTTGATGTCAGTGGTTAAACTTTTTTTTTCACCCTGAAAATGATTATAGCAATCTTCAGAGTTCATGAGTGTAAATTTCACTTATTTGTGGCTCAGTAACTCTGGTTTCAGTTTCCTACCCAAAGCTACAAAATCACTTTGAAGAAAGCCATCTAAGTAAATTAAGCCATCAAGTCAACAAACTGGTAATGTCATACCCAAGAGGGTACTTCAATGCTTATAGCTGCTACTTTCAGCTCTAACAAGAATTTCCCAAAGCTGAAACCATTCTGAAGCTCAGAGAATTCATGCTACATAAACCTTTACTTCAAAAATAAACTTTGTATTTTGAAAACAAGCCATTTATTGTTTGTGTAAAAGGTTCTTGTGTTTTGTTGGGAAACGATTTAAGGACTCCAGTTTATAAACATACTAAGGAACAGTGGTTCCAAATGTGACCTTGGCTCTAAAACAGCACAAGCTGTCTTGTCGCATGCTCTTTAACATTCGATTGCTTGGCTGCTTGCACAAAGCATTCATTGGCCACAATGTGAGAGCTTTAAATCTTGCTTATTTATATATTTTTCCATAGATTTTTATTTCTTGGAGAATAGCTATTGCAGCAGAGTGAGGATTAGAAGATTACTTGCATAAAAACACATGGACTTTAGTTGTAGTTGGTGCAACATGAACTTGTAAATTCACATTTCAAAACCAAGTTACAACATAAGGTTGCTATATTTCAAAATTGAACGGTGGACCATTTCAAAATATTATTAGAGGACATACAAATAGATTTCTTTGTCATTTTATTTTAATCCTTAGAGACTGAGTCTCACTCTGTAGTCCAGGTTGACCTTGAACTGCTGGTAGTCCTCCTTCCTTAGCCTATTACAGGTTTGAGCCACCATAGGTCAGGTTTGTCCCTTTAGCATAAAGAAAACTTTGAGAAGGTTCTTTGGGAAACTCCAGACACGCAAGAAACTCTGAGAGAAAAATGTAGTAAATTAGTCAGCCATTATGGTGGATAATAAATGAATTCACAGTTTTTAGCAGACAAATAGATTATTGACTACAGAATATGTCAAAAGCAGGTTGTACAGTAACAATTGGAAGACAAGAGCAGTAAGCTAGAGGCATCTCCATTTGGATGAGTTTCTTTATGCCCATTTTCCTGGCATATAATCTATGCCCTTTTGAACAATACAGTTTAGATTAAGCAGTGTATGGTTCTAGAAAGTTGCCCTGAATTGCAGTGTATGTCATTTCCTTTGTAATAATTTGCCATGCATATCACCTTTATGCAGATCATGATTATGCAAATGGGGGCAGTTTTTGTTGAAATAAGAGCGGCGGGGCTGCGTCCCCAACACCCCGGCCACTTGGCTAGCTCATGCCCGAAATAACAACACACAAACTGTATTCATTTAAGAACTGCTTGGCCCATGAACTCTAGCCCTTACAGGCT
>NW_026069877.1:0-3275 GCF_014885135.2 Alexandromys fortis
TCTGTCTTTAGATTTGAAATTCAGCCAACTTCTTGTCCAGGCTTATTAATAGTAGTCTTGAGATCATCTACATCCATGATGTTTTCCTTCCTTCCTATTGCATCAGTAACTGTGGCAGTTACTGGACAGGGTAGATTATGTGTCTAATCCTGGAACATGAGTCCCTGAGTCAGGACCTTGGAAAAGTCAAGGCAATCTTGGGAAAAATAGTGAGACCAAATAATAAAAAAAAATATTTTTTTTTTTTACCAACAACCATATTGTCTTACAATGAGATGTTTTTGAGTATCCAAACAAGAATGTAGCCTTGATAACACCTTGACTGTAACCTGTGAGGACCTGAGGAGATGAACCAGACACCACCTGCTCAGATTATAGTTATTGAGCTCATAAGTCAGGCCATTATTGCTCAGAGTCTTAGCTGGGGTCATATATGAGGATTCTAGGGAATTTTTCTAGCACCACATTTCTCCCTAACCCCGTAATGACTCCGTCCATCCAGATATCTCATTTCTTATATAGTGGTATTCTAATACCATTTTATCTACTACAAAATTGATTCAGGATACTATTTTTTTCTGTTTTATTTAGCATGTTGATAAGTTCTTTGATCTGTGTATTGTGTTTGATACATTGAAATTTTAATTCCCAACACTTCAATTGTGTTGTTTCACCTGACTCACTATTTTCTGCTGTGTAACTGATTATTTTATCCATTTTGCTTATCTTTGCATAATATCACTAGCTTTCCTCATTACAGCCTTGAAAGAATATTTTTTTTCATTGTATCTTTTCCAGTGAGTCACCATTTTATGAGTATGCTTTTGAAATATTCACCCAGAATTTTACTTATTTCAGATCTTTGAGTTGAATCCTTGTGAGAATTATGATCCTTTGGGGGATGTCATTTTTCACTTAATATTTGTTTTTATTTTTTTTAATGATTTATTTTTATTTTAAGTGCGTTGTTATTTTGCATGTCTGATACTCTGGAACTGGTGTTTCAGAAAATTATGAGCTACCATGCAGGTGCTGAGAATTGAACCTGGGTTCCGTGGATGAGCAGTCAGTGCTCTTAACCATTGAGTTATCTCTCCAGCACAAAGATTTTTATTTTACTATGCATATAGTACAATTTATCTTTTAAGGATCTTGAATGCCTGTGTTACAATTCATATCTCTTGGCTTAAACACCCCTTATGGTTTAGTTGAGATTTATCTTTAGCATTGTGCTCTAAAATCAGATTTCAGACCAGCCACAAATAAATTCACATTCACCTTTGCACCCCTCTGGGTTAGTTTTGTAGGTGGCCAGAGACACCTACTGGCTGGTAACTGCTATTGCACCTAATCTAGCAGACTGAACCCCAGGCAAGATTTCACATCCTGAGTATAGAGCATAAGTTGCTAATTTAAAAGGACAATAAGTCAGACAATCTAACCATCCAAGTTTCCATAGCCTCTTTACTTACACCATGAATGAGGTTTTACAAGACTTGTATGAAGTCCCTTCAACATCACTATTTTTGATTCTGGTGATTAGTCTTGTTCTCAATATTTTTTTCTTTAAAAAAATGGTTTGAAAATAGGATTAGGAATATGGAATTTTTAGAAATGATGCAGTCTTTTCAGACTGAAAGCACACTTCTCAGGAAAGAGGTTGTAAGTCTGAAGAAGGATATGGTCAATTTAACTAACAAAACTCAGTCAAATGAGATACTTTTGGAAATGGTACAGACTGATAGTAATTTATTTAAAGGAAGATTCAGCAGTCTAAAGAAGGAAAGAACCAATTTAGCACATAAAACCCAATCAATGACAGTGGGTATGAAAACATTATTTGAGAGAATTCATATTGTTGAATGTCTTAATCAGACACTGTCAAAGGGGTATGACAGATTGATTGATAGAATGTCTCTTCAGGAAGGTAATATACATACTAATAGTTTATGTCCAAGGATTAGACATTATCTATACTGTACAGACTTTATACCTTGGAATCCTCAATGAGGGCATTAGAGTAGAACACTACACAGAAGATCCAGACATTACAAAAAGCAGTGGTAAACATATTTGCTCTAGACATCTGCATCTTTTGCTTATAAGAACACCAACGTAGAGTGCAGATGGATCTTGGGCATTTAAAGATCAGATCAGCACCCATGTATAAATGGCTCTTGCATATAGTGAATGTCAAGACACTTGGCTATGGTACTGAGGTGTCGGTAGAAGAAAAAATTTCCAATGGTAAAAGACAACCTCAGAATACTAAATGTTTTACTTATGGTAGAATGGCAAATCTGAAAAGGGATTGTAGACCATGGATTCTTAGGAATAATGCCTTCTCTGGAAATGGCAGAAATGGGAGGATTCAGTCTCTAGGTAAATGTAGGAGGTGTGGCAAAGGTCGACATTGAACAAATGAATGTAGGTCGATGACAGATAGACAAGGCAGCCCAATACCATCAGGAAACACCATGAGGGGCTTCACTTAGACCCCCATGATGAATGTTCAGTCACTTTCAGTTACTGTGGAAAACCTGTCTCACCAGGAAAATTTAAAAAATCCACTGCCTGCTGTAACAAGCAATATGAATGGTGGATTAAGTGTGGAATAGGAGTAAAAAACTCTAGTAGGACAGAGGAAACATATTTATTGGCAGTCTTCTATAAATGATCAAAGACAAAAGCTAAGAATTTGTAAAAATGGCATTTTTATTGGAGGCTTATTAGACACAGGTGCAGCTGTAAGTATCATTACTCCAGACTCTTGACATCCAAATAGGCCTCCTCAAGAGGTAGGTGCTCAGTTCCTGGGAATTGGAACCCTATCTCAGGTAAAACAAAGCATGGGATGAGTTGAATGTATTGGGCCAGAAGGGCAAATAGGAAGACTAAGACCATATATAGACAATATTTCAGTGAATTTGTAGGGTCGTGACCTATTGCAGCAATGGAATATCCAGATTAACATCTTGCAGCCTCAAAAATATATGTTGTTGAGGAAAATATAGAAGATATTACAGACAACAGACACCAGGCATGTGGTCTGTACAAGAACACAAAGCAATTGAAAAATGCTCAGAGGTATTAAAAGCCCTACCTTTCAAATGGTTAACTGAGAAACCAATATGTGTTAAGCAGTGGCCTCTAGCTGAGGAAAAGTTGCAGATTTTACAATAGCTGCTATAATGGCAATAACATGCTTTACATATAGAAGAATCTTACAGCCCTTAGAATTCTCCTGTGTTTGGTATTAAGAGGAAATCTGGAAA
>NW_026069877.1:3639-4487 GCF_014885135.2 Alexandromys fortis
AACTCCATATGAGAACTTTGAAAAAAAAAAAAACAGAACAAAAACAAACAAACAAAAATCTACAGACTGCTCAGAAATTGTTTGCAACTATACTAGACAATAATTTTGGAACTTAACTACCAATTAATTTTTTCAGAATCTCATTAAGAGGACATCATCCCCATGAGAACGGGAAGCAATTCTAGAAGACAATGCCCCCTATACCAAATGTTTGTCCATAAGGTTGTAAACATTGTTTAGGGGTTATTGATTATTACTTGTACTAGATAGAGGGATAGTTACAAAACTGTTTGTTCAAAAAAGGGGGGATAATAATAGTGGGTAATAGAGTGAATACTTGTGAACTATTATTTATGGATAATTTATATTAGTATAATTTTTGTATATTGATACAAGTTCAAATTATATTTGTTACTTTGTTTACGTTATTGGTACATATATACAATGTTATTTTGTCAGATTATATATATGCATGTTACTACCTCGGTTTAGGACATTTTGTACATTGATACAACTTTTAGGGTTATTATATGTCAATAGTTGTTCCTGTTTGTTGTACATACAGTTAGATCAATTAGGTTCTTTAGATACATAAGGATTGTATTCTATCTAGATAGGTAATCTTCAACCACTTAAAGGATCTGTGCAACATGGTATTTAAATAACTTAGGGTTCTGTTGATATGAGACATGATTGTTTCTGACAGCACCAATCTATTCCTGAGAGAATGTTGAGCACCGAAGATACTCCACTTGTTTCTTCTTGGCAAAACTGGCCTTTGGGCAAGGAACTGACAATGCCTCAACCATTGACAAGGTACATAGTATCTGGAAATGGATAAGCAGGAT
>NW_026069878.1:2673-6459 GCF_014885135.2 Alexandromys fortis
CTGACTTTAACCCACAAACCTATGAACACCTGATTTTCGATAAAGGAGCTAAAAGTATACAATGGAAAAAAGAGAGCATCTTCAACAAATTGTGCTGGCAAAACTCTAAAACTAAACCTAACCCTAACCCGAACCCTAACCCCAATCCTTAGCCTAACAATAATCCTAAACCTAATGTTAAAATTAAACCTAACCCTAACCCTAAGCCTAACGATAAACATAACTATAAACCTAACCCTAACCATAACACTAACCCTTATCCTACGCCTAATCCTAACCCTAACTTTAACCCTAACCCTAACCCTAACCCTAACCCTAACCCTAACCCTAACCCTAACCCTAAACCTAACCCTAACCCTAACTTTAACCCTAACCCGAATCCTAACGCTAACCCTAACACTAACGCTTACCCTAACCCTAACTTTAACTCTAACCCTAACCCTAAACCTAACCCTAAACCCTAACCCTAACCTTAACCCTAACCTTAACCCTAACATTAAACCTAAACCTAAACCTAACCCTAACACTAACACTAACCCTAACTTTGACCATAACCCTAACACTAACCTTAACTTAACACTAAAACATAACCCTAACCCTAACCCTAACCCTACCCGTAACCCTAACCCTAACCCTAACTTTAACCCTAACCCTAACTCTAACTTTAATACTAACGGTAACCCTATACCTAACCCTAACACTAACTCTCACTCTACACCCTAAACCCTAACCCTAACCCTAACCCCAAATTTAACCCGAAACCTAACACTAACCCTAACCCTAACTTTAACCCTAACCCTAACCCTAACGGTAACTTTAAACCTAAACCTAACCCTAACCCTAGCCATAACCCTAACCCTAAACCTAACCCTAACTCTAACCCTAACCCTAACCCTAACTTTAACCCTAACCCTAAACCTAACTTTAAACCTAACACTAACCCTAACCCTAACCCTATCCCTAACTTTAATCCTAATCCTACCATAACCTAACCCTAACCCTAACCCTAACCCTTACTTTAACACTAACCCTAACCCTAACCCTAAACCCTAAACCTAACTTTACCCTACCAGAAACCCTAACCCTAACCATAACTCTAGCCCTAACCCTAAGCCTAACATTAACCCTAACCATAAACATAACCCTAACCCTAACTTTAAACATAACCCTAACTCGAAACCTAACCCTAACCCTAACCCGAACCATAACCCTAACCCTAACCCTAATCATAACCATAACACTAAACCCTAAACCCTAACCATAACCATAACCCTAACACTAAACCTTAAACCCTAAACCTAACCATCAACATAAACCTAACCATAAACCTAACCCAAACCCTAACCCTAACTCTACCTCTAAACCTAACCTTAACCGTAACCGTAACCGTAACCCTAACACTAAGCCTAAACCTAACCCTAACTTTAACACTAACAATAACCCTAACACTAACCCTAAACGTAATCCTAAACCAAACCCAAACCCTAAACCTAACTATAACACTAACCCTAACCTTAACTTTAACCCTAAGCCTAAGCCTAACAATAACCCTAACGATAACCCTAACCCTATCCCTAACCCTAACCATAACCCTAACCCTATACCCTAAACACTAACCCTAACCCTAACACTAACCCTAACCCTAACCCTAAACACTAAACCCTAAACTTAACCCTAACCCTAACCGTAACCCTAACCCTAAACCTAAACCTTACCCTGACCCGAACACTAACCCTAAACCTAACCGTAAAACCTAATCCTAAACCTAACTGTAAAACTAACCCTAAACTTAACCCTAACCCTAACTCTAACTTTAACCCTAACTCTAAACCCTAACCCTAACCCTAACCCTAAACCAAACCCTAACCCTAACCCTAACCCTAAACCTAACCCTAACCCTAACCCTAACTCTAACGCTACCCCTAAATCTAACTTTAAACCTAACGCTAATCCTAAACCTAACCCTACCCTAACCCTAACCCTAAAATTATCTCTAACCCTAACCCTAACTTTAACCAGAACCCTAATCCCTAACCCTAACCCTAAACCTAACCCTAAACCCTAAACCCTAACCCTAACACTAAACACTAAACCCTAACCCTTTCCCTCACCCTTAACCTAACCCTAACACTAACCCTAACCCTAACTCTAACCCTAAGCGTAACCCTAACTGTAACCGTAACCCTAACTTTAACCCTAACCCTAACCCGAATCCTAACCCTAAACCTAACACTAAACCTAATCCTAAACCTAACCCTAACCCTAAACCAAACACTAACCCTAAGCCTAACCCTAACCCTAATCCTAACCATAAACCTAACCCTTTCCCTAACCCTAACCATAACCATAACCCTATACCCTAAACCAAAACCCTAACCCTAACACAAACCCTAAACCTAACCCTAAACCGTAAACCCTAACCCTAACCCTGACCCTAATCCTAACCATAAACCTAACCCTTTCCCTAACCCTAACCATAACCAAAACCCTATACCCTAAACCCTAACCCTAACCCTAACACTAACCTTAACCCTAAACCATAACCCTAACGCTAACCCTACCTGGAACCCTAACCCTAACCCTAAGTTTAACCCTAACCCTAACCCTACCTTTAACCCTAACGCTAACGCTAACCTAACCCTAACACTAACCCTAACCCTAATCCTAACCCTAACTTTAAACCTAAACCTAACCATAAACCTAACCCTTACCCTAACCCTAACCCTAACCCTAACTCTAACCCTAACCCTACCTCAAATCCTAACCCTAACCCTAAGGCTAACCCTAAGCCTAAACCCTAAACCCTAACCCTAACACTAACACTAAGGCTAACAGTAACCCTTACCCTAACCCAAAACCTAGCCCTAACCGTAACAGTAAATATAACCCTAACCCTAACCCTAACACTAATCCTAAACCTAACCCTAACCCTAACTTTAACCCTAACCCTAACTTTAACCCTAACCCTAACACTAACCCTAACTTAACCCTAACCCTAAACCTAACCCTAAACCTAACTTTAACTCTAACCCTAACACTAAACCTAAGGCTAACCCTAAACCCTAATCCTAACCCTAAACCTCCCGTAACCCTAACCCTAACTCCAATCCTAACCCTAACCCTAACATTAACCCTAACTCTAACCCTAACTTTAACACTAGCCGTACCATAACCTAACCCTAACCCTAACCCTTACTTTAACCCTAACCCTAACCCTAAACCCTAACCTTAACCCTTACCCTCCCTGTAACCCTAACCCTAACCCTAACTCTAACCCTAACCATAACCCTAACCCTAAATTTAACCCTAATGCTAACCCTAACACTAACCCTAACCCTAACCCTAACATTAACCATAACCCTAACGATAACCCTGACTGTAACTTTAACCCTAACCATAAACCTAACCCTAAACCTAACGCTAACCCTAATCCTATCACTAACCCTAACACTAAACCTAAACCTAACCCTAACCCTTACCCTAAACCTTAAACATAACCCTAACCCTAACCCTAACCCTAACCCTAACTTTAACCCTAATCATAACCCTAACCCTAACCCTAACCCTAACACTAACCATAACACTAACCCTAACCCTATACGTAACACTAACCCTAACTCTAACCCTAACCCTAACCCTATCCCTAACTTTAACCCTAACACTAACCCTAACCCTAACACTAACCCTAACTCTAACCATAACCCTAACCCTAACTTTAACCCTAACCCTAACAATAACCCTAACCCTAACCCTAACCCTAAACCTACCCCTAACCCTAACCCTAAC
>NW_026069879.1:0-947 GCF_014885135.2 Alexandromys fortis
GAACCTTCAATTTGAGATGTATACTAAAAAAATAAAGAAGAATATTGAAGAGGAAAGACTGGTGGCATTTTAGTTATATAAAATAGTTTCATGTAAACTTGTGTCAGATAAAAATAATTGAAAAATAAAAATAAATCACCAAAAATTATGCATCAATGTCTATATCTTTGTATTTAAATTTGTCTAGCTTCATCATCTTGCCTTTCAGCAATGCAACTATACTCATGAACAAATTTTGTCATTGTACTTACAAAAGGTATGGAGGATTGAAACAGTCATAAAGTCAGCTTTTCTCACTTCATGCTCAGTTTATCTGAAGATCCTTGGATCCTCATCACACTGCTGTTTCTTATATATTGAAAGAATATAAGAATGGTGGTTCCTAAGAAGTAGCCAAGGCTGTTATTGTCTGCCAGTCTCAGGTTAAACTATTCTCTGGATGTTTCAGTCTGATCTTCTTACATATACTTGGTAATCCTACTGTACTGTCCCCAGAATTAAAACACATGAGTCAGCTGAGCCATTTAAGACAAGATTTTTGTTGGAGTTGGTATCACAATGGTAGAAATAGCCATAGCATGCATGCAAATGTAAACTTCCTAGCAATTCAGGCCCAATTCAACTGATTTGCAGTATGAAATTAGTCATTGACTCTGTTTCACAGAATTGGTCTGGGATTTCAAGAAACTGGTTGGAGACTCTGTAGCTGAAGAGCTGGAGAAACTGGTTTAGCTTCATCATGTACCAGTCTAAATTCTGTTTCTATTACTCTGTATGAGGTCCTGACTTGATCTGCAGATATTGAAACAGACTATCCTGGGCCAACTGGCAGAGTGAACACCATCTGACTTATCACAATATTGCCATTAGATACTAAATTTATAATATAAAATAAATGTTATTTAATATATCAATATAGCAACATATTTAAAAATATTCATTTTATC
>NW_026069879.1:3264-4367 GCF_014885135.2 Alexandromys fortis
GGGAGCAGAGCAGAGTCTGACCTCACTTCCTCTTCTGCCCAGAATTCTATTCTGTTTACTCCTCCCACCAATACTTTAACCTATGAGGCCAAGCAGTGTGTTTATTACTTAACCAATGAAATCAACAGATTAATATATGACGCTCCCACATCATTAGTATGGGCCAAGAAGTTTAAGAAGGAGTAGGGCAAGGAATAAGGGAGTTGAGAGGATGTTGAGTAACCAAAAGTAGGAGTGTATAAAAAAAAAGACTATGGAAACACAATACACGTTTACTCTATTTTAAAAGGAGAATCATGATAAAAGAAGCACACTACATGGTGGATAATGCTGCTCTAGAAACTACAGATTATAAAATAAAGATCCTAATGTCATGTGTAGGAACCATTTTTTATGAGAGAGTCTCAAGACCACGAAACAATACAGACTATTGTCAGTTTTCTTGCTTGCACACAAAAATAAGGTAATAAATACGATTGATAAAGATACTATGTGTTTTCTTTGCAGAACATAGAGAAATTGTTTTAAGCTTAAAGTCTCCTCATGGCTGGTTAGCTGGTTAGTTTTCTCTTTTTCTCCACACCCCCCCACTCCAGTCCTGAGAGCGGACAAGGTACCCTGCCCAGTGGGAAGTCCAAGACCCTCCCCTCTACATCCAGGCTTAGGAATGTATGCATCTAAACAGAATAGTATTCCAAAAAGACAGTACACACAGTAGAGACAAATCCCAGTGCCAATATCATTGGCTTCTCAGTCTGCCATAAATGTCAGCCACATTCAGAGGGTCCAGTTTGATCCCATGAACGTTCAGTCCCAGTCCAGCTGGATTTAATAAGCTCCCATTAGTTCAGGCACACTGTCTCAGTGGGTGGACTAACACCTCTTGGTCCTAACGTCCTTGCTCATATTCTCCCTCTTGCTCATATTCTGCTCTTCAACTATACCTTGGGAGCTCAGTCCAGTTCTCCGATGTGGGTCTCTCTGTCACTAGCTCCATCCATTACCAGATGAAGGTTATATGGTGTTATTCAAGATAATCATCAGTCTGACTACGGGACAAGGCCAGTTCAGGCACTCTATCCTCCACTTCCCAGGATCCTAGC
>NW_026069880.1:0-1727 GCF_014885135.2 Alexandromys fortis
ATAAGTTAAGGTTAAGAAGTATTTTATGAATAAGTGATGAGTTAAATTAAGGTTATGAATTGGTTCTATGTATTTTTAGTAGGATTAATAATTGTGATATTGAATTGCCTGTGTGTTGCCCATCATCAATCCCCCATGCCTATTAAGATTGTAAACCCCATGATGCATTGGATATTGAAGTTTCTAGTAAAGAATCATCATAAAAACAATTCTGTTGCTTGGTCTGGTTACTCATCACTCTCTGGGGAGAAGGGCACAGAGAGAGTCCTCATAGATATTACTCGAAAACAACTTGGAGCTGAAGTCCCCCAACTCATAACAGATTGGCGTAGTTGGCTTCACAAGTAAAAAGAATCTTCTGTGCAACCCCAGAGGTCACGAGTCACTGACTAAGTAAAAGAATAGAATGGAAGGCAGATTTAGAATTTGAAAAAATTAATAAATAAGAAAAATCCCTCAAATATTCCATGGTATATAAGGAAGAAGTATATTAAATTTCAGTATTGGTTGGCAGATAGGACCTACTAAAATGAACATGTTAACCCAAAAATTGAGGAAACTCAAGGTAACACCAGTAACAGGAAAAGAACCAACAACAGAGGTAGGACAAAAATTATGTGATACAGCAAAAATAACAAAAGACAAGATAGGGTATATGAAACCAACAGACATAAAAATGGAATTAACAGATCCACAGCTGTTAATCCAATTCTAGATAGGGCCCCCAAGAAAGAAGTACCAGCAATATTGGTAAAAAAAAACAATACAAGATATTGATAAAGATAGATTAATGGGGAAAAGGCTAGCCTTGAATATTACCAGACATAGGGCAGACCTGGCCAGTCAGCCACAGTCTGAAGCCATTCCCTATTTTCCAGTAAGTACACTAACAAAAAAAATTAAAAGGACAGTCATGGTGGGTACCCCTATCAGGGGATGGACCAAATATAGAAGATACTGCACCGCACAGAGGTGAATGGGTAGAGGAGCTAAGACCATTTACTCCAGGGGAGTTAAGTGAGTTAAGATGAGAATATGCCCAAAATGGCATGAAAGATGCCTCATGGATAGTGAAACTGTGGGGAAAAGGTGCAGACACAGTTATGTTGACAGAACATGAAATGAGAAAAATCTGTAATATAGTAGAAAATCCGAGTATAGCAGAAGCTCCAGAGCATTGTTTGAACATAAGCCAAAGTGATACCCACCCCCTATTAGACTGGATTACAGCAGCTTGAAGACATGCATTCCCTACTATGGCTCTTACCCAGTTTGAAGCAGCAAGTAAATGGATGACATACCAGGAAGGTATACGCTAGCAAGAAAATTAGGCATATTGTATTTCACAGACAATGAAACAAACACACCACAGGAAGCTCCACTAATTCCACAATTTAAGAATATAATAATTCAGGAACACGACAAGGCTGTCCACTCTCTCCATACCTCTTCAATATAGTGCTTGAAGTTTTAGCAATAGCAATAAGACAACATAAGGGGATCAAGGGGATTCAAATTGGAAAGGAAGAAGTTAAACTTTCATTATTTGCAGATGATATGATAGTGTACATAAGCGACCCCAAAAACTCCACCAAAGAACTCCTACAGCTGATAAACACCTTTAGTAATGTGGCAGGATACAAGATCAACTCCAAAAAATCAGTCGCCCTCCTATACACAAAGGATATGGAAGCAGAGAGGGAAATCAGAGAAACATCACCTTTCAC
>NW_026069880.1:4203-6307 GCF_014885135.2 Alexandromys fortis
GGAGGGGGAGAGGAGTGGGGGGAGGGGGAGAGGAGAGGGAGGAGGGGGGAAAAGGGAGACGGGGAGGGAAATGGGAGGCGGGGAGGAGGCGGAAATCTTTTTTTTTTCTTTTTTCAATAAAAAAATTATATTAAAAAATGTAGAGCTCAATAAAAATCAATCAATAAAATAAAACAGAAAAGAAAAAAAAAGAATATAATAATTAAGGAAGCGCCAACACACCTCAGAATGAGTTTAGCAGGACCAATTCAAAATTGCCAAACAGTGGCAGAAGCCATTAATTTTTTCAAAAACTTCAGAGAGAGCGATAATGATAAAGTACTGTCATTTCCAGTCAGTAAAAAACCAAGATGATTTTTGCAAAATATAAGGAAAATTAAACCTCTTGGAAAGGCTAGAACAGGGCTTTCCATAAGACCTAATCAACCATGGAACCCATGGAGGTCAGTAGTAGGAAAAAGAAGAAAACCATTCCCACAGAGATCTTTTTTAGGGTACAACAGAGGACCAGCAAATACTGGTCTTCACATAAAAATTCAACAAAACAGATGGCAACCAGATAGGAGCAG
Organism: Alexandromys fortis; assembly: GCF_014885135.2. Classification (NCBI taxonomy): domain Eukaryota; kingdom Metazoa; phylum Chordata; class Mammalia; order Rodentia; family Cricetidae; genus Alexandromys; species Alexandromys fortis. Next base: position 4,773 of record NW_026069880.1, read on the forward strand.
ATCAATACCCATACCAAGGGGGGAAAACAGGTGGCAAAACAGGTAGCAGAGACAAAATGCCCAGGAACAGCAGCCACTAAGACCAGTGATAAACCTGCCAGTAGTTAAAAAAGGAATAATAGGCCAGGCGATGGTGGTGCATGCCTTTAATCCCAGCACTTGGGAGGCAGAGGCAGGCGGATCTCTGTGAGTTTGAGACCAGCCAGGTCTACAGAGCTAGTGCCAGGACAGGCTCCAAAGCCACAGAGAAACCCTGTCTCAAAAAACCAAAAAAAAAGGAATAATAGTACCAACAAAATGGCTTTTAGATACAAGAAGTGAAATAAGTATCTACACAGAATTTACAAATTATAAAAATAAAAAACAGATTAGAATACAAGGAGTTAATACAGAAAGAACAGTACCAGTAATAGAAATAATTATTCAATGTTATGATGTTAAGCATAAGATAGAAGTAGCTAGTTTTTCTGCACCACTAAATAGTTTAGGAATTAAAGAAATTAGTAAACTATTCCCATTCTTCTTGAATTACAAGTCCATAAGGAAATACTATGTAAATTTAGCAGAAGTAAAAATTGAAGCAGTAAAATTACCAAAACTTCCTCCAACTTCTACAGCACAATACCCCATAAAAGGAGGTATGACTGAAATTTCAGATACGGTCCAGACTCTTTTAAAAGAGAGCATTATAGAACAAGCACAATCTTTTAATTACAACTCACCAGTGTGGCCAATACTGAAGCAAAATGTAAAATATAGATTTACAGTAGATTACAGGAGGATTAATGAAACCCCCCCAGAATGCCAGGTACTCTACCATACATAGAAGATATTTTTTACAAATAAGACAATATGCACCAAAATGGCTAGCAACAATAGACTTGACTGATATGTTCTTTGGGATACCGTTGCATCCAGAAAGCCGGGAAATTACAACATTTGCGTGGCAAAATAAAAAATATAGATTTAAAAGATTGCCACAAGGATATTTAAATAGTCCAATTATAGCACATGCAACACTGATGACAACATTAGAAACATTACCAGAAGTTAAGGGCAAAATATTATCATATGTAGATGATGTATTAATTATAGCACAACTAAAGGAAGATGCTACAGACATTAAGAATTTTAGTCCAGCATTTAAGAGATAATGGATGGACAATCAATATGGATAAGATACAAGGTCCATCACAACAAGTGAAATTTTTAACAGTCCATTGGAGCACTGATGGACCTAAAATACCAGACAATGTCATTGATAAGATACAATCCCTAGAACCACCAAAAAATAAAAGTGAGATACAACATATTAAAGGAATCTTTGGATGTTGGAGACAACACATTCCTTATTCACATCTTATTTTACAACCTTTATATAAAATAATAAGAAAATCAGAGGACTTTGTGTGGCATAAAGAACAGGAAGAGGCATTAAAAACATGCCAGGAATATGTTAAGGAATTTAGTAAATTAACATTTATATAACCAGAACAAACAGTAATATTGGATATTTTATATTATCAAGGATATGG
>NW_026069880.1:11946-12993 GCF_014885135.2 Alexandromys fortis
GGACAATCAATATGGATAAGATACAAGGTCCATCACAACAAGTGAAATTTTTAACAGTCCATTGGAGCACTGATGGACCTAAAATACCAGACAATGTCATTGATAAGATACAATCCCTAGAACCACCAAAAAATAAAAGTGAGATACAACATATTAAAGGAATCTTTGGATGTTGGAGACAACACATTCCTTATTCACATCTTATTTTACAACCTTTATATAAAATAATAAGAAAATCAGAGGACTTTGTGTGGCATAAAGAACAGGAAGAGGCATTAAAAACATGCCAGGAATATGTTAAGGAATTTAGTAAATTAACATTTATACAACCAGAACATACAGTAATATTGGATATTTTATATTATCAAGGATATGGCAATTGGAATATTTTTACAAAAACAGATAAAACTATTACACCAGTAGGTTTTTATAGTAGATGCTTTCCCTGATCTGAAAATAAATTTAGTTTATTTGAAAAAAAAAACTATTTGGACAGTATATGAGGCATTAAAAATAGTACATTCATTGTTATGAAATAATGTGATAATCATAAGAACAATCACACCAATAATGGACTGGATTAAGGCACGAGGAGAATCATGGTCAGGATTACCAATGGACGGTAAAGTCCTACAATGGAAATGGTATTTACAAGAATTTTTGAAAAATAACCAGATATGCCAAAAGGAAAACTACCTAACATTTCAAAACAAATTTTACAAAAACCAGCATTAAAATTGCCAGAAATAACCAAAACCCCTGATATACCAAAGCCGGTAAGGCTGTGGGGGACAGAAAAATATAATCCAGGGATGATAAATGCATGATTTACAGATGGATCCTCAATCTCATAAAATAATATTATACATTGGAAAGCAGCAGCACATATAGACCCAAAGATGGCACAATATTAACAGACAGTGGTATGAGCAAGTCAGCACAACATGCAGAAGTTATCTGCAGCTCTAGCTATAACACACTCTCAAAAAGAAAAACAGAACATTATACATTTATTTACTGATTCTTGGTGTGTAGCCAATGGTATAG
>NW_026069881.1:0-1460 GCF_014885135.2 Alexandromys fortis
GACAGAGACCCACACTGGAGCACTGGACTGAGCTCCCAATGTCCCAAGGGGGAGCAGAAGGAGGGAAAATATGAGCAAAGAAGTCAGGACTACAAAACTCTCTTAATGGAGATTGTTAAGTAAGGCAATCTGTATCTAAGTTTTGCCTTGAGATTGTAAAAATTCCTTTGTTCAGACCAAATGCTTGGTGCCCCTACTATAAAAAGGTTGGTTCAGAAACCGGCCTTTGCCACAGCCTTAACAAAATCATCTCTGGCTGTGGTCTCAGTTAGCTGATAATCTTTTTTGTGCTCCATGGAATTTTTTTATTTTTCCTGGAATATGGTTTCTGGAATAAAGTTTGCTTCTGGTTTATTAGACTTTGGTGGTCTGTCCCCATCCTTGCATGACCCCCCCTGGACCCAACAGTTCCCACATTAATCATTAATCAAAAAAAACCACTGAATAACAATACTAATAAATTCATGCAACTTCTCTTTAAAAAAAAAAAAAAGGAAGGAAGAAAAGAACCCACATGCCAGTCTGGTGGGGACATTTTCTCAGATGAAGCTATAGTGAGGTGACAAAAAGCTTACATGTGGCATATGTGTGTGGTCAGGTGTTAAGCCCCATGTGGAAGTCAGAGGAAGACATAAAATATCTTCCTCTATTGCCCTCCATCTCCTTTTTTGAGAAAGGGTTTCTATTGTAATCTGCTGGTATGTACTCTTAAATCTCTTACAACATACTATATATGTGATCCAACCTTACTTTAAAATACATTAAGCTGTTTTCCACTATTGTAAGCTTCTATTGCAAAGTTTTTTTTCTTCTTTGTCTTTCACAAGTATAAATCTTACCTGTTAAGTTAAAAACTAGAATGGTCAAGTTTGGACCCAGCTCTCCAGACAGATTCTATACTGTAGTCATAACTCATCTACACACAACAAACAGTCCTCAAGTGTTCAGAGATCTGGGGAATATGGCACTTAAATGTTTAATTATTAAAGACTTTTCATAACAGAGAGACAGGTTGGCTCGTGGTAACAACCCCATTTCCTCCAAAGAAGACAGAAGATAGATGAGCAAAGAACAATGTCCATCCATAATTTGCTTCATGTGAAAGCGCTAACCTTTGGGAAAAACTGCCTTTCATCTAAACTACTGAAAATCTCCAAAAAGCAGACAACAGGACACTGGAAATGACCACCTGGTTTCCCAGGAGAAGGTAAGCTGGTATTCTTACAGATTCCTAAATTACAAGACTTTCTAAAGCCTGACAGGCTCCGCAGTACAGCAGAAGGCAAATGCTGCCTTGAAGTTCCTGCTCTTAACAACGATAGAGGACCCTGGGTAATGGCTCTCTAGGTAGCCAATCAAGTAAGTTCTCTGTCATTTTCTTTTTATTTATTTATTTTTTTATTGAGAATAAGAAAAAAAAGTTTCCGACTCCTCCCAGCCTCCCATTTCCCTTCCCTTCC
>NW_026069881.1:7645-8230 GCF_014885135.2 Alexandromys fortis
CTTTTGTTCTGGGCTTTTTTTTTTTTTGTATGGAGATTTTTGATAACAGCTTCTAATTCTTCGCAACTAACAGGTCTATTTAGATTGTTTACCTGGTCCTGGTTTAACTTTAGTATATGGTACTTATCTACAAACAAGTCCATTTCTTTTACATTTTCCAATTTTGTGGCATACAGTCTTTTGTAGTAAGATCTAATGATTCTTTGAATTTCCTCTGTGTCTGTGGTTATGTCCCCCTTTTCATTTCTGATCTTATTAATTTGCGTATTCTCTCACTGCCATTTGATTAGTTTGGATAGGGGTTTGTCGATCTTGTTGATTTTCTCCAAGAACCAGCTTTTTGTTTCATTTATCCTTTGGATTGTTTTCTGTGTTTCTATTTAGTTGATTTCAGCCCTCAGTTTGATTATTTCCAGTCTTCTACTCCTCCTAGGTGAGTCTGCTTCTTTTTCTTCAAGAGCTTTCAGGTGTGCTGTTAAGTCTCCTATGTGTTCTTTTGTCCGTTTTTTGTAAGTGTGCACTTAGTGCTATGAACTTTCCTCTTAGGACTGCTTTCATAGTGTCCCATAGGTTTGAGTATGTTGT
>NW_026069882.1:0-1027 GCF_014885135.2 Alexandromys fortis
TTCTTTCTTTCTTTCTTTCTTTCTTTCTTTCTTTCTTTCTTTCTCTCTCTCTCTCTCTCTCTCTCTCTCTTTCTTTCTTTCTTTCTTTCTTTCTTACCCTTGTGTAGCCTTGGCCGTTCTGGAACTCTCTCTGCCTGTCTCTGCCTCCCTAGTGCTGGGATTAAGGCTTGCACCACCATCGCCCACTGCAGGTGTTTTCTTAGACTGATCTCCATCTGTTTTTTGAGACAAGGTCTCTCAGTGAACCTGGAGCTCACCAGTGAAACTAGGTTTACTGGACAGTGAGCTCCATAGGTGTTCCTGTCTCCACCGTGCCCAGAATTTAGCATTATCCTGCACTACTCTGGCCAGCTTTTATGTGCATGCTGGGGATCTGAACTCAGGTCTCTGTGCTGGGATGGCAAGCACTTTACCCACTAAGCCATCTTCCTGACCCTAAGGCACAGTGGGAGAATCCAGTTCAGCAACAAGGGAACCCTGCTCTTTCCTTTCTCCTGTGCTGTGGGCTCCCTCAGGAGATCCCTATTGAACAGATCCTACTGGAAACTGAAGGTCATAAGAGCTCATGATGCAGCCCATGAAGGCCAGGCTCCCAGGATCAGGAAAGTTGGAAAAAATAGAGGGTATAAGGAGTGCACATCCACACCAGAGCTGAGTTCTGCGAGACGCTGGAGCGGTAAAAAGGGGAGGGTCCACTGTGGTTTCTGCCTGACGAGTCTCTACTCAGGCTAAAGACGGGGCTGCAGTGAGCAAATCTTTTATTTTTATTTTTATTTTTTTTTGGTTTTTCGAGACAGGGTTTCTCTGTGGCTTTGGAGCCTGTCCTGGAACTAGCTCTTGTAGACCAGGCTGGTCTCGAACTCACAGAGATCCACCTGCCTCTGCCTCCCTAGTACTGGGATTAAAAGCGTGCGCCACCATCGCCCGGCCAGTGAGCAAATCTTTAGGTCATGAGAAAGGCACATAAGAGAAATGACTTTACGAGCACAATAGATTCCAAGTTCTGCAGGATGCCAGATGACTTATT
>NW_026069882.1:3136-4528 GCF_014885135.2 Alexandromys fortis
GAGGCAGAGGCAGAGGCAGAGGCAGAGGCAGAGGCAGAGGCAGAGGCAGAGGCAGAGGCAGAGGCAGAGGCAGAGGCAGAGGCAGAGGCAGAGGCAGAGGCAGAGGCAGAGGCAGAGGCAGAGGCAGAGGCAGAGGCAGAGGCAGAGGCAGATGGAACTCTCGGAGTTTAAGGTCAGCCTGGTCTACAGAGGCAGTTCTAGGACAGCCAGGGCTCTATAGAGAAACCCTGTCTCAAAGAACAAAACAAAACAAAACAAAACAAAATAATAATATAATGAAAAAAACAAATGAAACCAAAGCAAGCAAGCAAGCAAGCAACCAACCAACCAACAGAAACAAAACAAAACAAAACAAAACAAACAAACAAAACCCAACCCAAGAAACAATAAATATCCTTTTTGAGGATCTTCCTGTGTTTTTGCAAGATGGTTAGTTTACCACTATGAAAACAGATTTTGGGGTGATGAGATGGCTTCAAGCCTGACAACCTGAGTTTGATCCCCAGGACCCACATGGTGGAAGGAAGGGCACTAACTCCTCACGTTGTCCTCTGACCTCTGTGTGTGAGCCATGGTTCTTGCACGCATACACATACACATAAACAAAATAAATGTAAAAACCTAAAAATTAAAACGATAAAATGCCAGATTGCATTTAGACAATCTGCAGAAGCCAGTTAGCACAAAATTGTCTCTATTTGTCTCCATCAGCTTCCTGTTTCGATTACAGGGAGCATGAAGTCTTTGGCTGCAGTTCCACAGAAACGGGAAACTATGTACCAGCTGCTGTTAGGTTGGGGGAAACAAGGGCAAAGTTCTTTTGTTTGAGGTTCCAACACTTTTATAAAAGCAATTCCCTATTCTGTTTTCACAACGACTCATCTGAAGACTGTGGGTTCTCTAGGGAGAACACCCAGCTCAGCACGTCTCAAATTCTGGTGTGGGCTCTGTGGCCATCTGGGCTTGCCTAATGATGGCGCTGATGCTGAGAGCCTCCTGGGAGGCAGAAATGACTGTCGGTAAGGACTGAGCAGTGCAGCGGCGGCGTTCTGCTTGCTGTGTCAGGGGCAGAATGGGCAGCACCTTTTCTAAAGTCTCCACAGAACATGGAGACAGGTCAGCAGTGAAGAATACCAGCCGCTCTTCTAGAGGACCGAGTTCAATTCCCAGCACCTGTATTGGCAGCTTACCACTATGGATCCAATGCCTTCCCTGGCTTCCAAGGGCATCAGGCACACATGTGGTACATAGACATACACACAGACAAAACATCCATGAACATAAATAAAATAAAGTACCCACAGAAGTCGGATCATGCCAGAATTTCAAGAGTACCAGGATTTGATTCCCAAAGACCTCATTCCCAGTCTTGTTCTTGTTCCCTCCCTTCCC
>NW_026069883.1:0-1446 GCF_014885135.2 Alexandromys fortis
TTTCTCTGATGACTAAGGATGCTGAACATTTTCTTAAGTGTCTTTCAGCCATTTTAGATTCCTCTCTTGAGAGTTCTCTGTTTAGGTCTGTATTCAATTTATTGGATTATGTATTTTTTGGTGTCTAATCTTGAGTTCTTAGTTTATTTTGGAGATGAAACCTTTGTCTGATGTGAGGTTAGTTAATATCTTTTCCCATTCTGTAGGCTGTCATTTTGTCTTGTTGACTATGTTCTTTTCTTTACAAAAGCTTTTTAGTCCATTTATTAATTGTTTCTTTTAGTGTCTGTGCTGCTGGGGTTATATTTAGGCAGTGGTTCCCTGTGCCAATGTGGTCAAGTATCTTCCCACTTTCTCTTTTATGAGGTTCATTGTGGCTTGCTTTATGTTGAGGCCTTTGATCCATTTGGACTTGAGTTTTGTGCATGGTGACAGATTTGGGTCTATTTTCTTTCTTCTACATGTTGATATTCCATTATGCCAGCACCACTTGTTAAATATACTTTATTTTTTCCATTTGATATTTTTTGCTTCCTTGTCAAAAATCAGCTGTTCAAAGATGTGTGGATTGATATCCGGGTCTTCTTTTCAGTTCCATTTGTTCTGTCTGTTCTTATGCCAATACCAGGCTATTTTCAGTACTGTAGCTCTGTAGTAGTTTGAAGTCAGAAATTCTGATGCCTCCAGAAGTTCTTTTATTGTACAGGATTGTTTTGGCTATGCTGAGTCTTTTACTTTTCCATATGAAGTTGAGTACCATTCTTTCCAGGACTTTGAAAAATTTTGCTGGGATTTTGCTGGGTATTGCATTGAATCTGTAGACTGATTTTGGTAAGATTGCAATTTTTATTATGTTAAATATGGCTACCCAAGAGCATAGGAGTTCTTCCCACTTTCTGATGTCTTCTTCAATTTCTTTATTCAAAGATTAAATGTTCTTGTCATACAAGTCTTCCATTTGTTTGGTTATAGTTACTCCAAGATATTTTATGCTATTGTGAAGGATGTTGTTTCTCTGATTTCTTCCCCAGCCCTTTTATCATCTGTGTACAGGAGGGCTACTGATTTTTTTGAGTTAATCTCGTATCCTGCTACACTGCTGAAAGTGTTTATGAGTTGTAGACTTTCCTTGGTAGAATTTTTTGAATCACTTATGTAAACTATCATATCATCAGCATACAGTGAGAGTTTGACTTCTTCTTTTCCAATTTGTATCCCCTTGCTCTCCTTTTTGTGTCTTATTGCTCTAGCTAGGACATCAAGAACTATATTGAATAGATATCGAGAGAGTGGACATTCTTGTTTTGTTCCTAATTTCACGGGAATCGCTGCAAGTTTCTTTCCATTTAGTTTGATGTTGGCTTGATGTATATTGCCCTAATTATGTTTAGGTATTCTCTTTGTATCCCTGTTCTCTCTAAGACCTATATCATGAAGGGCTATTGT
>NW_026069883.1:7005-8075 GCF_014885135.2 Alexandromys fortis
TTTGTTAGTTCTTGGAGAATTTTATATATGTTTTGATCATATTCTCCTTCCACTCCCAATGCTTCCCAGATCCACCCACTCAACGTTGTTTCTCTTTTACCTTTCATTAAGGCAAATTTGTACTGCCCGAATATTCTTATATGTGAGCCTTCTCCTGGAGTGGTAATTATGACATTCTAATATACTCTGTTTCACAATTAAATTAGGAAAACTTCATTTCCCTTGCCAATAATTAATCAACTTTGTTAATAATTCATACTCTGTACTTTTTATGCACCAGATTTATAGGTGAAACATGGGCTTTTCACACTCCTATATACTTTTCTCCCAGCACAATACTGATTTACAAAGTCAGAACGAGTGGATGGATGGATGGATGGATGGATGGATGGATGGATGGATGGAATGATGGACAGATGGTGGATAAATAGTAGAATGGATGTGCAGGTGTGGGTGAGCAGACCCTGAAGACTGAGAGTGAGAGAGCTAGCCCAAGATCTGCCACATGGTGGTGTGGGCAAGGGAAAGATGACCCCTTGATCCTTGCTCCTCACCCATCAATACAGACCCCAGATGTGACAGGACCATGGATTCCGACACACCCTTTGCAGCATCCTGGTCTCAGGTGTCCCCATGAACCTGGTTGGTAGTGCAGGTCATTTAAAATGGCATGGACCAAATAGCAGCATGGTCCTTGAAGCCCCATATGTCTCTAGCTGTGAGTCCAGATCCTGGGCATCAACACTAAAACCACCATATGTTTAATCTTTGACTTCTATGTTATATTAATTTTAAACGCATAAATGTTTTATGTGACATCTCTCTTTATTTCACACAGCACATTTGAACAGTCATATTGATTTTGAAAGCAACCAATTAAAGTTAAGTATAAGATTAAATGAATTTTTAGTGTCTATTTGATGCTAATTTAATTAAAAGTAAAGAAAATGTGAACTATAGAAGAATCTCTGAAGACTACAAGCCATGTTTTATGTTTTCTGTTATACCAATTTTGTGAACCATAACAATGCTAAAAGCTACCTTTGAAATCAATGTTATAACCAGCAAAC
>NW_026069884.1:0-1129 GCF_014885135.2 Alexandromys fortis
TGTTAGATTTCTGTCTGATTGACCTCTCCATTGGTGAGAGAGGAGTGATGAAGTCTCCTACTATTAGGTGTGTGGTTTGATGGCAGCCTTGAGTTTTAGTAATGTTTCTTTTACATAAGTGGGTGCTTTTATATTAGGGGCATAGATATTCAGGATTGAGACTTTATCCTGATGAATTGTTCCTGTTTTGAGTATAAAATATCCTTCTCCATCTCTTCTTATTGATTTTAGTTTGTAGTCAACTTTGTTAGACATTTAGTATGGCCACACCTGCTTGTTTCTTAGGTCCATTTGCTTGATAAACCTTTTCCCAGCCCTTTACTCTTAGTAGATATTTATCTTTGTGATTGAGGTGTGTTTCTTGTAAACAGCAGTATGTTGGATCCTGTTTTTGTATCCAATCTCTTAGCCTGTGCCGTTTTATAGGTGAGTTGAATCCATTGATACAATCTCTGTATTTCTAAAGAATCTGATTAGTTTAACTATAAGTATTACAAACATAGATGATTATTGATCCTTAATTTTAATACCTGCATAGCTTGAAGTCTAAGAATTCATATTAGAATATTAAACAATCCTTAAAAATCTGTGTAACAAATAAGGACAATGACCTCAAAATTTTATCAATGTATAAGCATCTTTATCAGAGGCAAAGATGTATATTGCAATATGATAAATATATCCTAAATATCCTAAAATTTTATCAATATACAAAACTTCTTAAGCAGATGTAGACACTTCCAACATAAAGTATAACAAAAATCTTTGCCTAGGTATACAAATATAATAGACAGGAGTAAAAGCATATTTAATGTAATTTAAATTTGTATCAATATGTAAGAATCTATACCAATGTGAATTGCCTATAAATAATAGCTCACAAGTGTTGAAATAGGAGCGGCGGGGCTGCGTCCCCGGCACCCGGCCACCCGCATGGCTAGCTTATGCCCAGAAATAATTACACGGAAACTGTATTCTTTCAAACACTGCCTGGCCCATAAGTTCCAGTTTCTTATTGGCTAGCTCTTACATATTGTTCTAACCCATTTCTAATATTCTATGTAGCCCACGAGCTGGCTTACCAGGGAGGATCTTAACCTGTGTCTGTCTGGAGCGGGAGAATCATGGC
>NW_026069884.1:8375-9167 GCF_014885135.2 Alexandromys fortis
ATTCTTAGCTTTGATTTTTGATCATTTATAGAGTCTGCCAGAATATACTTTTTTAATTTTGTATTGTATTTTTTTATTTAGCCTCCATGTTTATTTTATTATCAATAACAGTATGTTTTTTTTAATAAAAATTCTCTGGAATGACTATAACCAAAGAACTTGATGATTTATAGCATGACTCTTGTATTTTTTAACAGTCTACAATATGTTAGCAGCTTTCATAAAACTATGATTTTATATTGCATTCTTTTCTGATATTGTCTTAAAAATAATGGTTTTAATTGAAGCTATTTTTAGTGTCAGAGTGAAACCTTTTAATTGTAGTTGATGTAATTCAGTAAAGAATTCAAGGTAACCATTCCCTGAGCAATAGCAGAACATGTTTTTTATCAAACTAGGTGGTTTCCTAAGAAAGAAGGAAAACTTGTAAGGAAAAGATCCAAGGGCCAAATGGAAACAGCAGAAAAGTGGATTGTTAGTTAATATGTGGATCATGAGCAGGGCCTGAGGGAACAAAGAGGCCAGCATCACCCTTGACAGGCCATTGGAACATCTGTCCAAATGGTTAATATTGAAAAAGGACCCTGTTGTGGAGAGGGAGATTACAGGGTATTTATTATAGAATATATTATTTTTTATCAAATGTGTGTTACTTACTCATATCTTTTAGAGACTTAGCATTAAATACTTGGAAAAGACATCAGTACTTAGGTCTAAAGCTCAAAGTTAGCTTTTGTTACTCGGAATAGATCTTAATAATCTCAAATTTTTATCATTGTAGATAATATATTT
>NW_026069885.1:0-6718 GCF_014885135.2 Alexandromys fortis
ATTTCTAGACCTCTCCTTTCTGAATTCACTTGTAAGACAAAAAAAAAAAATTGTTCATCTACATTTGCATGTGCTTTATGCATTTCTAGACTCTTTCTTTCTGATAGAAATTAAGATCCCCGATTCTTCACTTTCACCGTATTCAGATCTTTGCTCAGTTCTTCACTTGCTCCTGAGACTGTCCATGGATTTCTCTGTACAGAATACAACTTCTGAGACCAACTGGGGAACACAATGCCTTTCCTTCTTGCTGTTTTCTTCCTTATTTCTGCACCACTCTTCTTGATGGTAACAATTTCCTTAATAAAATACTCCTGAAACTTTATTGTCTTAAAATTTTAAACATTTGTTTCTTTGACCTCTTTACTATTCTCTCAGAATTTTTCTACTGCTTTCTTTTTGTTATCTATTTTCTCCAAAGTTTCCAGAACTAAAGCTGGATGAATTTGTCTCTTTTTGTGTGTGTAACTCAAAGGAACTACTTACTATTTGTTGCTGAGCATAGATCATGACTTTCTAAAATAGAAACAATTTGTATAAGCCCGGAAGAGCAAGTACACCATGGCATGTTTTACTGGAGGAATACCAATCTGTTTTTAAGTTCACGGCCATATTCCCACCAAAAAAGATTTTATAATTATAGCACTGCATAGACCTTTTATTTTACTGCTTTGTGATTTACTAGTAAATTCTTCAAGAATAATCCATCCAATTTTAACTGTATATGATACAGAAATGTTGCTGACAGCATTTTGTCTTGGGGGATGATTGCTATTGTTGAGGATTACTCAAAACCTTCTTGGATGATTACTTAATCAAAAAATATCATGACATTATTTTCCTAGGTAAAAGATTTTGGAGAAAATGACTCTCCAATGGAAAGATATTGAAAGTATGCCACACATCTCATGCGTATTTGTAAAGCCAATTTATGGCATGTAGACAGAAAACGTGAGCACATTGGCCAGGGCTAAGATGCATGGATGGTTTTGAAAAAAAGAATCAATTAAATTTGGTGTAATGATCCATAGCCATTCATAGGTTTTCTTAGTAACAGACAACACAATATTGGGACATCAGAGTTATTTTCAGTAGCCTTGATAGTAGCACTCATTTAGTGATCAGAAGTTGACAGTTGAAATGAGCACCTACAAGTGAATTTGAGGGTCACCAGCCACAAGGTACACTCACCCATACCATGACATTTTGACAATTATCTTTACGTAATGCTGGTTGACATCTTCACAGTGTTGTGAAAGGAAATATATAAGTTTTATTGATGACATTTTCTGTCTTGTACAGGCCATGTGTAAGCAACTACACCTGACGTGGGATCATGACTGCAATAGCTGTGTCATCCCTAGAAGATAGCATTTCAGAGAAAGGTTCTTATCTTCAGATATTCACTGTCTCTTTTCCTGCGATATTTCCTGAGTTTTAGAAAGGCATCAATGTCTGTCTGTGGATGAGCCTTCTACCTATACTTAGTCTCAGCATCTTGACCTTGACCATGACCTTGTGTATCCCTGGTGCTCATTGCAAGACAATCTTTTCTGAAGAAGGCCAAGAGTAGCAATCTGTGAAAACAGTAATGTACAAAGCATTTACTAAGCTGTATCTGTAAACTTCATAAAGCTTTTTATTTACCATTTTCAAATAAATGCCAAGAATTGGGTAAAAGTGGGAATAATTTATTGATTTCTACCATTTATTCACAGGATAAATTGTATGAATATTGTATGTAGTATTGTTCTCTGAAAAATGATAATATAGTACATCTAAGTAACGAATAAATCCTAACATATTGTGTGCTATTCAGAATGTTAAAGGGAGCCAGGATCATTACACATAACTGTAATCCTAGCACTTGGTATATTGAGGCAGGAGAATAATGAATTCTAGGCTAGTCTAATTTATATAGTGAATTCTGGATTAAAGTCTTGGCCATCCTAAACTTCATAGTGATGTTGTGTCTCAAAAAAAAAAAAAACAAATAAAAATATTAAAAGTGATGCTGTTACATTTCAATACTCTATGAAGAATGTTTTAGATTCTCAGCCTCCTAATAGGCTGTGGGATTATGAAGAATGCTCAGCTGTTCAGTCTTGATGCCTTTGTGAAGATCAAATGGTACTGAAGCCATGATGTGCGTAACAATAACAGTAACTTTGTTTATCTTTTGCTGGCATTAGACAGTGATTCTTGGCCTTCCTCACACTACACAAGTGCTTACCAGAGAGCTATACCTAAGACACCCTGAAGTGATGAATATTCTGTAAATGTGGAAACTTGAGGAAGTTATGATGGTAGTAATATAAAATGATTCATGGGGCAGATGAGATGGCTCAATGGGCAAAGGGGCTGGCAACCAACAATTATAATCTGAGTTAGATCCCAGAACCCACATGAGGAAAGGAGAAAACAATCCCAGCAGTTATTGTGTGACTTCCACATTTCTTCCATGTCATGTGCATGTCCACATACATATACACAGAAAAAAAAGAATTAAAATGTAAAAACAAAATAGGAAATGTATCTTGGCCCTCTGGAAGAGAAGTAGTTGAGGCATAATTCTGTGTCTGACTTAGCCTAGGGACTTAGTACTTCACTGTTTTCTTCATGTATTAACTTTATCATGTGAATAAAAAAAGTATAGTTTATAAGTAAAAAGAAACTGCACTTTTGCTTCCCATCTTTCTGAACCAAAATAATAATACAAAACTGTATTAATTACAACACTATTTGACCAAAGGCTCAGGCATATACCTACATAGTTCCTATATTTTAAATTAACCCATGTCTGTTAATCTGTGAATCACCATGAGGTTATGATTTACCAGTAAGGTTCTGGTGCCTTTATCCTGCAGCAGCTACATGGTGTCTTGTAGGGGGGCGGGCTGTGTCCCTTCCTGCCCGGCTAGCTTGACCCTCAAAATAACCACATGGAAATTGTATTAATTAAATTGCTGCCTGGCCCATTAGCTCTAGCCTCTTATTAGCTAATTCTCACATCTTGAATTAACCCATTTCTAATAATCTGTATGTCACCATGAGGCCGTGGCTTACCAGGAAAGATTTAGCATGTATGACCTGGCCGCTTCATGGTGGGCAGCTCTCTGCCTGCCTCCTTCCTCCAGAAATTCTGTTCTGTCTACTCCACCCACCTAAATTTTGCATGCCTATAATTCTGTCACAGGCAGAGGCAGGTGGATGTCCATGAGTTCAAGGTCAGCCTGGTCTATAAAGCAAGTTCCAGGACAGACAGGGCTGTTACACAAAGAAACTCTGTGTCAAAAACAAAACAAACCAAAACTTAAAAAAAAAAAAAGGAAACCAAAAGAAAAAAAAAGATACACTTAGACCAGAGACAAAAAGTTGATACCTAGCTAAACTGCTAGCTACCCCACAAACTTTAAACAGGGTCTTTTGCAAGATCAAATGCCTCTGCTTTTGTCCTTATATTATAGAAACAATAAAGTGAAAGAGCAGAGAAAGGTAATAAAACAAAATTGGAGAGAAAGGCAGAAAACTGTAGTGAGAGGAAAGGTATGCTAGAAATGTGCCCTGAAGAAAGAATGATTGGATAACATTCACAAAAGAGAATTTCTATGAAGGTTACTATAACCCCTAGACAAAGGGAAAGATAGAAGTTAAGATGTTAGCTAGAAAATATCTTGGCATAAGAAGAGAAGTTTGGAAACATGGGCATGAAAGAGATCCTATAACTCATGAAATTATGTTTGATTTTCTACCAGGGGAAATGGGTATTGGAAAATTGAAACCTGATTTGTGCATTTAGAAAGCCCCTCTCTCTGTTGTGTTGGGAATGGACTGTCGATAGAGAGAAAGATCATATATGGTCATAGGTGTGTTTGCCTTGGTTTGCATTGCATTAAAGAAGGAAAAACAGAAACACCAGTCTAATAAAATCCTATCTTTGGCTTTGGTGGAAATATAAGAGCAGTATAACATCTCTAGTCTTACAACATCCAAGTATCTATTGGTGCTCAATGAGCATTATTTTTCTTAAATGAACATGCAATTGTTAATGCATCATAGGTACTCAGCTTTCATTTGTCACTGAAAACCGTGTCTCATTGATGTGACTTACCTGGATCTCATAGGTACTGATTCATGACCCTTTTGGTGCTCAGGATGGAGTAAAATGTAGCTTTTGAGTCTTGGCATTTTTTCCCTATTGGTTCAGATAGGGATGACACTTAGACATTAGAAGAATGAATTTCAATTTCACAGCAAGCTTAGTGCCTCTTGCCTTAGACCAAGAGTATCCCCCAATGCAATAACGTTTCTAAAAAAACCTCACAGATCTGAGGGTATCTTCTTAGTCACAGTGCATATGTCTCTCTGTGAGTCTTTCCTTAGTCTGCTATGGAGGTCTAGCAGAAAGCAGATGCAGAACTAGATACCAAAACTTATAGAAATACTTCCTGCCTGCTAAATAAGGTTTCACCCTACACTTCTCTAGAGCGTCTTTAAAATACTGTCCACCAACTCCAGCTGGACTGGGAAGGAACAAGGATAGGACCAAACTAGTCCCTCTGAATGTGGCTGACAGTTGTATGCCTGGGGCAGACTGAGAGGCCACTGGCAGTGGCACTGAGATTTATCTCTACTACATGTACTGGCTTTTTTGGATCCTATTCTTTATGGGTATATACCTTGCTAAGTCTAAATGTAGTAGGGAGGGCCTTGGACTTTCCACAAACCAAAGGGCCTTACCCTCTCTTAGGATTAGAGGGGCATGGGGTGAGAGGGTGTGTGTGGAGGGAATGGGAGGAGGGGGGGGATGGGAAATTATATTGGTATTATTTAAAAAAATTAATAAAAAAAATATCAGCCGCCATAATGAAGTATCGGGCGCCAGAAAACAGAACTTACATGATAGTTAAGGAAGTCAAGAAATGCCATGAACTAAGCTAATCGAAGTACCATATACCTATCCCACTACTAAGGAGGCTGAGGCAAAAAAGCATGGTCATGGCATCTAGAAGCCACAGTTTCATAATGAGACCATGTCTTAAAAAACTAAGGACTGCGGATATAGCTGGTTCATATAATAAATCAGGTGCAAGTAGTTTGTTCAGGCTCTGACAATGCATAGAAGTCCCATGATCTGGTTTCTGCAACTGAAGAGAAAGGAAAAAAAAAATCTGAAGAAAAGGAAAGGAAACTCATATAATTCAGTTGTACAAGGCCTGAGGTAGCGTTTGCATGGGACAAAGAGGGCATGAGTCCTGTCATGAGTTCAAAGCATGAGGGCACGCGGCACTAATGTCTCAGGACAGTGGAAATGAAGGCATCAGATCAGAGACTGAGCCAGAGTTGACTCTTCTGCCACTTTGTTCCTGTTCTATTCTCTCAATGGAGGGATCTTTATCCACAGTGGAGAGCAGGGATCTTTCTCTTCAAGCTACCATTCAAATGCTGATATCTTCTAAAGGCTCCTCACAATCACCTTTGGGGAATACTCTTTTTCCAGAGGTTTGGCTTGTCTTAGCCAGGCTGAGTTGTCAAGTAACAATTGCCATCAGGGAAGAAGCTTAGGTGTTTCTTCTCCCAAAACGCATTTTAGAAATTTGTCCTTTTGGGGTCTGTTTAGGTAATGCTTTCCTTTGTGTTGTTGTGAAAAGACACCATAACCTTTGAAGCAGAAATTTGTTTTGAGTTACAGTTTCAGAGTGGTAAAGGACCTACTGGCAGGGACAACATGGCAGCAAGGGGCAGGCATTGGAGCCAGAGCAGAAAGATGAGAGCTCACATCATAGTTACAAATATGAAGCTAAGAGAGAGAGAGAGAGAGAGAGAGAGAGAGAGAGAGAGAGAGAGAGAGAGAAGTGGGACCAAAAACTCAACATCTACCTCCCAGTTCGATACTTCATTCAGTCAGCTTGAACCATTAGAGAAGTATAGGGGTATACTTTTTTTAAGGTAAAAGGTCCAAGCCCATTTCCAGATTTGAAAACCTACCAATTCCTAAGCATAAAACCACACCAATCCCTGAGCTTGCCTGAAGGTCAGAAATTGAAATCTCAGCAATCCCCATCCTGGAAGTCTCATCCATTGAAAACTTCCCTCAAAATATCCCTATGTAAGCCTGTCTCCTGAGCAGTTCTCTGCTGTTTCTTACCTTTCCCTTCAGAGCTGAAGTACAACTTTTCTTACATTTAAAATTTACTAATCAAGAAGTAGCAACACAATTAAAATAATTAGAGTTTCAAAAACAAAGGTCCTTTCTTGGAGGGTTGAATGATAATAACCCCCATAGACTCATGATTGATTTTTGAAACTGTTTGGCAAGGATTAGGAGGTGTGGTCTTATTGGAAGAAGTGTGACACTTGGGGCTCAAATACCCATTCCATACTGTTATCTCCATCTTTTTCTGGTTTATGGTTGTTGTCTAAAGATTTAAACTCTCAGCTACTGCTCCAGGATCATGCCTACAGGTCTACTGACAAGCTCCCTATCATGTTGGTCAAAGAATAACCCTCTGAAATGGTAAGCTGCTAAATCATTTTCTTATGTAAGTGGTACTAACCACGTGTCTTAACACAGCAAGAGAAAAGTGATTGAGACATGAGTTAAAAGTAACAATCTAGGTATGTTACATTTGTTATGTTCAGTTCACTCATTTTATAGCATTCTAGAAATGAATTGTTTTAAAAACCACTTATGAGTGAGTACATGTGATAATTGTCT
>NW_026069886.1:0-3144 GCF_014885135.2 Alexandromys fortis
ATGCCTGTATCAGTTAAAATGTTTTGTTAGTTCTTGGAGAGCTTCAGATAACTTGCTTTGGTCATATCCACCCCACGTCCCCCAACTCTCTCAGATTCAGCAGCCCCATTCCTTATCCTTCTAATTTTGTATCCTATTTTTATTTAATCATTCAAAACTAATTTGTGCTGGATGCCCTTTTATTCTTAGATCTGTGGTCTTGCATGGGAGCATGGTCAACTAACCAGAAGCCAGAGTCTTAGAGAATACTGTCTCTCCCCATCCTGGCATCTAGCAGTTGCCAATAGCTCCACAGCTAGGGATGGGATTGTGCCTGAGTTGGGACTGAACAGGCCTTGCATATGCTGTCCCGACCCCTGTGAGTTCCTATGTGCAGCTGTCTTGATGAGGTAGTGGTACAAGCTGGTGCAGCCAATATGGAAACAAGTGTAGCAGTCCCTCAAAAAAAAAAAGAAGGAGAAACCACAAAAAGGCTGTAGTTATCATTCCTCTAAGCCAGAAGTGGTTTGTAATTACTTCCTTCACTCTACTGGGAAGCACATTCTTCCCCAGATTGTTTCTAGAGATTGAGTTTGCCAGTGTTGTTTCTCCCAAAAGAAGACTACTTCCATCAGTAATGGTCCAAGGATAAAGACAGGCTGTCAAGCTGAGAACAAGCCCGTCACGTACACTGTTAGAACGATACCAGCTTTTTCCCATCCTCAAACAAAAAGTCTTCTCATCTTCCACTGTATCGCAGAACTGAAGGATGTGGTTTGCACTGGAACAGACCATCTGGTTGAACCACCTTGTGTGGCTCAGGCTGTTCTGGAACTTACTACAGGACCCCCTGCCTCAGCCTTCCCAATGAGGATATGACACGCCTCCAAGAGCACAGTGGATGTGTGAATTACTGTGTTGCTAGAGGGGCTGTAGGGTGAGGATAAGCATTATTAGGGTGCTGTTTTATTTGATCGAGAGGCAGAGCCCATGGAAGTGGCCACCAGCTTGCCAGCTAAGTGCAGGACACGTCTGCCAGTCTCTGTTAGGTGTGGTCATCAACCTTGAAGTGGGATGGTAGAAAGCAGCACCCGTGGGCAGCCTGGCTCTGGTGAGAGCATTTCTCTGTCCTTTCTGGAGGAAGGGTCCCGTGTTTAGCCCCAGGACTGTTGAGAGGTTCTGGCTCACTTTCTGTTGCCTAAGTCTCCACTCTGGCTCCATTTTACATGAAGAGGTAATAAAGCTCATCCATGGAGGTAAGCTTTTCTCCAGGCACATCTTAATGAGGCCTTGATCCTAATCTCACAGCTACTTATCCCTGGGGTAAGAATCCCTGTTTGTTGGTGCTGTGTCATTAGTGAACATGAGTATTAACGATGATCTCTTGTTTTATTACGGTTTGGCAATATTTTAAAAAACGTGTTTATCGAGTTTGGTAAGTGCGATTTAGAGAGGTAATCCTTCCTTGTGGGTGGACCTTGAAGACATTAACAGGCCCTTAAAGCAGAATAGTTAGAGTTACTGATACTATTATCAACCAAGGGTTGCTATAGCAACGAGTGGTTTGATTGCACCCTGCAGTTGGTGGTACCCTGGGCTAGTGTAAAAGGAGCCCACTAATTTAACAGAAAGTCTCCCGGAGCAATTGAATTAAACCCCAGTAGAAAGAGCACTGCATTCTCTGAGAGACCCTGAGGTACTCTGGCTAGTGCTTCTAAGTTAATGAAAGATGAGCTACGAATCTGAATCTGCACCTTTTCACAAAATTTAAAAAGAAACTTTAGGGTGAGGGTTTTTTATATATCTGAAAGTTATTTTTAAAGTTAAAAGTAGTTATAATGGAAATCTGTCATTTTATTATGGAGTATATATAGCAGATCTTAAAAATATTTGAATTTTATTGTCTTACGTTTTTTTCCAAGTAGATATTATATGTTGATTCTATCCCCAAGCCTGTTTCCCTCTTTTCTCATCCTCCCTCACATCCTGTTAGTCTACTTTGCCCCCAGTTTTACTTCCTTCATTACTATGTACATACATACATACAGATTTATGTATTTATATAAAATCTAGGAACCACAAATGAAAGAAATAGATAATATTTGTCTTTCTGAGACTGGCTTCTTTCACTTCATATGATTACCACCAGTATGTCCGTTTTTCTACAGCAGTTGTATAATAATAATAACAATAACAACAACAACAACAACAACAATAATAATAATAAATGTCACAAGAGGCTGTAAGGGAAAATGTAGGAATGTAAATATGCTAAGATCATGGTCATTTGAGGATGGGACTGAGGGAGAAAGCTTAACAAACCCTTTGATGTTGCAAAGAGATAACAGGCCACATCCTGCTTTCCAAGGTGCGCTTCAGAATAAAGAAGAGCCTGCATGTATGGAATGCTTTAGGAATACAGTGGTCTGGAGTGGCGTTAAGGGCATAGCCTGTAGCCAGAAGGATGGAGTTGTATTGTCCCCATCCTCTCAGGTGCAGATGTGCTCCTGGAATCTTGGTTCTCGCCACTCTCTTCTTTGGCACATTGCCCCTATCTTCCCTACCTGAAGTTTTATCATGTCGGTATGAGTTTCCAAAGGGCTTCCTCAGCTACCCCTAGGTGGCAAACACCACGGTAGGCGATTCGCACCAATTCTGTGCATCTGTGAAGTGGGCTGGAAAACTTATTTTAACTGTTTGCTTTGGACTTTTGGCACTGAAAGGGTACACAGTCTCAATGGCAAAACCGGTCTGTTTTCGCTTGTATGGCTGTTCTTCACGCAAATGTTACTCTTCCGCCACCCAGAGGCCATATTGGGAAGTGCACGTGAAGCTGGCATTAACGCTAGCTGTATAAACTACCAGCCATCACTACAACCTCGAGAAGAGTTGACACAACCGCGCAAAACTGAGGTTATTATGCTTTCCTTTTTATCAAGAAACATAATAAGAATTATGAGTTTATGATCAATACACAACTGTCCAATGTTACTGTAGAGTGCTTGCTTGGTCTAAGATAAATCCAGTTATTCCTTAAAAAAAAAAAAAAAAAAAAAACCCCAGCCGGGCGGTGGTGGCACACGCCTTTAATCCCAGCACTCGGGAGGCAGAGGCAGGCGGATCTCTGTGAGTTCGAGACCAGCCTGATCTACAAGAGCTAGTTCC
>NW_026069887.1:0-749 GCF_014885135.2 Alexandromys fortis
GGGATTTTTTGGTTGGAAGACTTTTGGTGACTGTTTCTATTTTTTCAGAAGTTATAGGTTTGTTTAATTTGCTTATCTTGTCTTGATTTAATTTTCGTAAGTGATATTTATTCAGAAAGTTGTCCATTTCTTTTAAGTTTTCAAATTTTTGGACCACAAGTTTGAAAATATGACCTGATGATTCTTTGTATTTCCTCTGTGTCTGTTGTTATGTCCCTCTTTTCGTTTCTAATTTGTTAATTTGGATATTCGCTCACTCTCCTTTTGGTTAGTTTAGATAAAGGTTTGTCTATTTTGTTGATTTTCTTGAAGAGCCAGCTCTTTGTTTCATTGATTCTTTGTATTGTTTTCTTTGTTTATATTTTGATCATTTCAGCTCTCAATTTGATTATTTCCCATTGTCTAGTTCTCTTAGGTGAGTTTACTTCTTTTTGTTCTAAAGTGTCAAATGTTCTGTTAATTCACTAGTGTGGGAAGTTTCCAGATTCTTTTTTTAATTTTTTATTAGTTTATTTATTTATTAAAAATTTCCATCTCCTTCCCTCTTCCAATTTCCCTCCTACTACCCCCTCTACTCTCCCTCTTTCTCCCTCTCCCTCTCCTTCTCCAGTCCTAAGAGAAGTCAGGGTGCACTGCACTGTGGGAAGTCCAAGGCCCTCCCATCTCCATGCAAGTCTAGGAAGGTGTGCATCCAAACAGACTAGGCTCCCAAAAACCCAGTACATGCAGTAGAATCAAAACCCAGAAAA
>NW_026069887.1:6739-11302 GCF_014885135.2 Alexandromys fortis
CTCCCAGTTTCCTGAAAAACCATCAAACTGATTTCCAAAGTGGTTGCACAAGTTTGCATTCCCACCAAAAATGGATGAGTGTTCCCCTTACTCCACATCCTCTCCAGCATAGACTACCATTGGTGTTTTTAATTTTAGCCATTCTGACAAGTGTAAGATGGTATCTCAAAGTTGTTTTGATTTTCATTTCCTTGATTGCTAAGAAAGTTGATAGATGTTGACCAATGGAATTGAATTGACCCGGATATTAATCCACAAACCTATGAACACCTGATTTTCAACAAAGAAGGCAAAATTATACAATGGAAGAAAGAAAGCACATTTAATAACTGGTGCTGGCATAACGATGTTAACCTGTAGAAGAATAAAAATAGACCCCTATCTATCACCATGTACAAAACTCAAGTCCTAATGAATTAAAGACTTCAATATAAATCTGACCACACTGAACCCAATAGAAGTCAAAGTGGGAAGTAGTCTGCAACACATGAGCACAGGATACCACTACCTATTTATGACCCCAAGCAAAGACAATAAGAGCAACAATGAATAAATGGGACCTCCTGAAACTGAGAAGCTTCTGTCAAGCAAAGGACACTGTCATTAAGACAAAAAAGCAACCTATTGAATGGGAGATCTTCACCAACCCCACATCAGACAAAGGCCTGATCTCCAAAATATATAAACAACTTAAGAAACTAGACATTAAAATTCTGAATAATTCAATTAAAAAATGGGTACTGAACTGAACAGAGAATTCTCAACAGAAGAAGTTCAAATGGCCAAAAGATACTTAAGGTCATTTCCAGCTTCTTTATGTACGCATTTAAAGCTATGAACTTTCCTTTTTACACAGCTTTCCCTGTGATTTGCTTATATTTTCAATAATGTCAACAGCATCTGTAGGATGCTCATCTAACATCATGGTCAACACATTAGAAAGATGATCATATCAACCAAACAGAGAAAATTCCATGAACATTTAAAAAATTTTCATGCAAATTCAGTTGGGTTTTAGAAAAGTTAAAATTTTGAACTCTAAAGAGATTTTGAAAAGAAGCTAATTTCTACCACTGTAGATAGAACCTACTCTAGAATTTTCTTTAGTAAATTTTTTAATATGATGTGGATGTTTAACTTAGTAGAGGAAAGCCTAACAACAAGATATATAATACACATCAGCCAAATTCACATTTCATTTCTGAAATTAAAATCTCCTAGCTATATACTAAAAGTAATGGATATTTTTTACTCTTACCTTAATTACATTCTGTTCTCGATCCTTGCCCTTACCAAATATAATTTGATATCAAATACTGCTAATTCCTTAAGCGCTGTGTTCTTGCCACCTTATATTTTCTAAAGTATTTATAATTATGTCTATGCATGTGTATATGTGCATGTGAAAGCAGGTGCCCATGCCAGATCTCCTTGATCCTGAGTTGTAGGTGCTTTGTGAGCTGCCTTAAATAGGTGCTGGAAACCAAACTCTAGTCCTATGCAAGAGCAGTACATGTTCATAGCTGCAGAACCATTTCTCTAGCACCTACATCTTATTTTAAGGTTTATTTTATTTAATGCATGTGAGCATTTTGCTTATATGCATGAACGTATATCATTTGCATGCTGGTTACTGAGAAGGTCAGAAATTATTGGATACTCTAGAACTGGAATTAAAGGATGGTGGTGAGCTAGTATGTGGGTGCTGGCTACCAAATCCTGGTGTCCTGCAGGAGCAACTAGTGCTCTTAACTACTGAGCCCTCTCTTCACCTCCTACATCATAGTTTTTAAAGCAACAGTTTGCTTCAATGTTTTTAGACTCCCAAAGAAAGTGTTTCATAATGTTACCTACCCAAGTTCAGGCAAAGACAAATTGCCAAATTCTTACTTTTTTCACTTGTTTTAAACTATTTTTGTTAGTTCTTGGAGAATTTTATATATGTTTTGATCATATTTTCCTTCCACTCCCAATGCTTCCCAGATCCACCCACTCAATGTTGTTTCTTTTTTCCCTTTCATTAAGGCAAATTTGTACTGCCAGAATATTCTTATATGTGAGCCTTCTCCTGGAGTGGTAATTATGACATTCTAATATACTCTATTTCACAATTAAATTAGCAAAACTTCATTTCTCTTGCCAATAATTAATCAACTTTGTTAATAATTCATACTCTGTATTTTTTATGCACCAGATTTATAGGTGAAGCATGGGCTTTTCACACTCCTATGTACTTTTCTCCCAGCACAATACTGATTTACAAAGTCAGAATGAGTGGATGGATGGATGGATGGATGGATGGATGGATGGATGGAATGATGGACAGATGATGAATAAATAGTAGAATGGATGTGCAGGTGTGGATGAGCAGACCCGGAAGACTGAGAGTGAGAGAGCTAGCCCCAAGATCTGCCACATGGTGGTGTGGGCAAGGGAAAGATACCCCCTTGCTCCTTGCTCCTCACCCATCAATACAGACCCCAGCTGTGACAGGACCATGGATTCAGACACACCTTTTGCAGCATCCTGGTCTCAGGTGTCCCCATGAACCTGGTTGGTAGTGCAGGTCATTTAAAATGGCATGGACCAAATAGCAGCATGGCCTTTGAACCCCCATATGTCTCTAGCTGTGAGCCTAGATCCTGGGCATCAACACTTAACCCAGCATATGTTTAATCTTTGACTTCTATGTTATATTAATTTTAAACGCATAAATGTTTTATGTGACATCTCTCTATTTCACACAGCACATTTGAACAGTCATATTGATTTTGAAAGCAATCACTTAAAGTTAAGTATAAGATTAAATGAATTTTTAGTGTCTATTTGATGCTAATTTAATTAAAACTAAAGAAAATGTGAACAATAGAAGAATCTCTGAAGACTACAAGCCATGTTTTATTTTTTCTGTTATGCCATTTTTTGAACCATAACAATGCTAAAAGCTAACTTTGAAATAAATGTTATAACCAGCAAACTAAGAATAAGCTAATTATTTCATTAAAGAATTGTGGTTTATATGTCATAATTAAATAATAAGAAGAAATTAATTTTAATATTTAAGTATGGCCTTTGGTTAGTACATTTTTATGCAATTAGTTCACATGATAATTAAAATTCTACNAGAAAAGAAAAACACCTTAAAGGTTAAAAAATAGGAATTTTCAAAGCACATTCTACTATGTGCCAATCATTATACTAGGAAAACACTTAGACTTCAAACACAGTGTATTTCAAACAAAGATTTTGAGGTATATGCTGTTTGTTTTTTTTTTTTCATTTTTAAACAGAAAAAAAATGAGACCCAGAGGTCTTAGCAATTCATGTCAAGGTGACATAAAGCTTCAGAACAGTTAACTTTGTGATTTTACTGAGTAGGAATTGGAAATGATCATTACACTAGTTAAAATGAAAATATCCATTTGGTTTTCCTATTTGTCTGAGGGGATGATATATTGTTTGCATTTGGAACAGATGGCAAGCTATAAAGGGTAAGACATTTAGGCTTGCTGAGAAGTGAGATCTGAGAATCCATGTTAAGTGGCAGAAGAGACAAAATAAAAGAGTTCCTGAAAAATATAAAAACCCAGCAATATTTAAATATAAGCTAATACTCACAGTAATTATAAGTTAAAAGTATATCAAGAGGGAAATGTTCATTCTTACCCCTATCTCTGGGCATATAATAAGATCATAACAAGTTAATTGCCTGTTCACTTTATTGAATTCATGGCAAATAAAGTTACTAAGGCATTGCTCTAATTATTATGATGAAAAAATCTCACACATGAGGAAGCAACATTTTCAATTTTGTTTTCAATATAAAGAGACAGTAAGTTTACTTGTCCAATATCCTAGAAGAACAGTAAATAAAATTGTTCTTTCTAGGCACTGCATCACCATATCTGTAATCCTAGCTTTCATGCAGGGTTTGCAGTAGAGACAGGAGGAGGATTATGAAGTTAAGGTAGCCGTGGTTGCTTAGACTACACTGAGAAGCACTCATTCTCTCTGTCTCTCTGTCTCTGTCGCTTTCTCTGTCTCTCAGCCTCTCTTTCTCTCTTTTTCTCAGACACATACACACCCAATAAAACAAAGCCAAAATAAGGCAAGAAATTCCCAAAAAAACAATAGCACATGATGAATTAGATCCTAGGACAATACTGCGGACGTACTTTAAAACTTGAGTTGTGTGCCTTATAAGGAAAGAAAGCAACATTTATTTACTAAGTGAAATTGTCTGATTTTCAGATTTTTTACTAAAACTACTAGAAACCCTTCAGGTTCTTTGTCAACTGCAATGCTTGACGCTTCCAAATGTCATTATCACCTGGAGAAATACTTTTAAAACACATATTATTTCTCCAAAGTACTCCAAGAGAACTCAAAAATTTCTTTTGCTACTACAGACCAGTAAATTTCACCTATGCGGAGAAATGTTCCCTGATCATTTCTTGTCCCAAGGTCCTTTCTTATTACATCTTCATAATTTGCTCGGGAGTCAGATTTCATGTTCTGAAATGTAGCTTGTCTCACAACAGCATCCATATCTTCTTCACTCAG
>NW_026069888.1:0-1507 GCF_014885135.2 Alexandromys fortis
CCTTTACCCCATATCCTCTCCAGTATGAATTGTCATCAGTGTTTTTGATCATGGCCATTCTTACAGTTGTAAGATGGATTCTCAAAGTTGTTTTGATTTGCATTTCTCTGATGACTAAGGATGTGGAATTTTCTTTAAGTGCCCATTTTAGATTCCTTTGTTGAGAGTTCTCTGCTTAGGTCTATACCCCATTTTTATTGGATTATTTGTTCTTTTGATGACCAATTTCTTGAGTTCTTTGTATATTTTGAAGATCAGCCTTCTGTCTGAAGTGGAGTTGGTGAAAATCTTTTTCCATTCTATAAGCTGCTGTTTTGTCTTGTTGACCATGTCCTTTGCTTAAAAGAAGCTTTTCAGTTTCAGGAGGTTCCGTTTATTAATTTTGCTCTCAGTGTCTGTGCTGTTGGGGTTATATTAAGAAGTGGTGCCAATGCTTTCAAGTGTACTTCCCACTTCCTCTTCTGTGGGGTTCAATGTGGTTGGTTTTATGTTGAGGTCTTTGATCCTCTTGGACTTGAGTTTTGTGCATGGTGACAGATATGGATCTATTTTTATTCTTCTACATGTTGATATCTAGTAATGCTAGCACCATTTGTTGAATATGCTTTCTTTTTTTTTTCAAGACAGAGTTTCTCTGTAGCTTTGGTGCTGGTCCTGGTACTAGCTCTTGTAGACAAGGCTGGCCTTGAACTCCCAGAGATCCGCCTGCCTCTGCCTCCCAAGTGCTGGGATTAAAGGTGTGTGCCACCATTGCCTGGCTGAATATGCTTTCTTTTTTCCATTTTATATTTTTTGCTTCTTTGTCAAAAATCAGGTGTTCATAGGTATGTGGATTGATATCTGGGTTTTCAATTTGGTTTTTATAAATTAAATCAATCCATTCATATTAATCTACATTTTGCTGTGTGTATCATTATCTTTTCTTTATAATGTATGTCTGCCTCCCATGTCTCACTAGCTAAACCCTTTGTGCCTACATTCTAACTCCGAGTTCCTCCCTCTCCCTAGAAATACCACTAACCTCTTCTGCTAGCTACTTGCCATTCAGCTCTTTATTAAACCAATCACTAGGTGCCTTAGGCAGAGACACATCTTTACAGTGTACAAAAAGATTATCTCCCAACACCTCTTTGTTAGTTAGACCAGCATCTCATGATAAAAATGGACTTATTGGACCTCAACAAAAAGATTAGCATCTCCTGATAAAGACCTCAAACAAGCCCATTTTCTATGTGTATCCTTGATAACCTCACTTTGACCATTACAATACTCAAAATAATGTTTTGAAAATGTTTGCTCTTGTGAGAGAAGTGTCTTCCACTGTTGTTTTGAGTGTAGCTCTTTTATCTAGCACAGCACTTGGCTACATCAAGTCCTTGTGTGCTTGGTAGTCATTGAATGAGTGGACCTGGCAGAGTGCAGGTGCATGAGTTTAGTGTTGCATAAGAACAACCTTAAACCACCCCTCATAGAACATCTGCAATAAAAACAAATCATTAGAAAACAT
>NW_026069888.1:2668-6487 GCF_014885135.2 Alexandromys fortis
GGCTGGATAAGTCACTTTGCTTTCTGCTATGAAGAGGCAGAACTCTCAGCTATACCCAAGAATGCAGCATGTCTGATCTCCCAAAGGCTTAATTTGAGATTTGTGACATTAAATCCTCATCAACTGCTAGGAAACTGACTTATAAAAAGAGAACACTCACATTGTGAGCTTCTGGGTATATAGACAGGTTCGGCATTATAAACGAGATGGTGGACAGAGATTTCCTCTTTCTTCGTTGCCTACCTTTGCCCCCAACAAATGTCCAGCTCTCTTCTCAGGCTCCTTCTTCTCCTGTGGTATCGTTAACCATTGATTTAGACAAAAGCCACTCATGTGGCTCATCACTTTAGTTACTCTTCAATCACTAGTAGCTTCTGAGATATGTGTGGTATCACGGTCTCAGGTACGATGGAGGCCTTGTCTTAGTTAGGGTTTCTATTGCTTTCAAGAGAAACCATGACAACAGCAACTTTTATAAAAGAAAAACATTTATTTGGAGTGACTCACTTACAGTTCAAGGTTAAGTACATTATCATCATGGTGGGATATGGCAGCATACAGGCAGATGTGATGCGGGAGAGGTGGCCAAGAGATCTATACTGTTCACAGGCAATAGGAAATAAACTCAGACACTAGATGTGGCTTGAGCATAGGAGATCCAAAGTCTACCCAAATAATGATTCACTTCCTTCAACAAGACCATACCTACTCTAACAAGGTTGTACCTCCTAATAGTGTCATACCCTTTGGGGTCCATTTTCTTTCAAAACCATCACATTCCATTCCCTAATACCCAAAAGCTTGAAGTCATATCATAATGCAAAAATGCATTCAGTCCAACTTCAAAAATCCCCATAGTCTATAACAGTCTCAAACTTCCTCTGTAAAATAAAAATAAAAAACAAATCACATACTTCCAACATATACTGGCACAGGAGATACATTACTATTACAAAATGTAAGGAAGGGATCATAGTGAGAAATTGTTGGGCCAAAACAAGACTGAAAACTAACTGGAAAAACTCCAAACTCTGCAGCTCCATGTCTCATGTCAAAATGTTTTTTTAGATCTCCAATATTTTCCTCTTTCTTGACAGCAACATACTTCTTTCTTTTGGGATGGTTCCATTCCCTGTTAATAGCTTTTCTCAGCAGGTATCCCACAGTTCTGGCATCTCCAACATCTTGGGGTCTCAAAGGCAATCCAGGCTTCAACTTCACAGCCTAACACAATGTCCTCTTTAGGCCTCCATTCAGGAACACCTCTGACACATGCTTGGTCTCAGGAACTTTCCTTAGTCATAGAGGCAAATTCTATTGTCCCTTTCCTTCATCCTTCACTCCAGAATCATATGGCTGTTCTGCTGCATACTGAGGCTGGTACCTGGCCATCTTGTTCAATTACATCTTCACCAAATTTCTGCTTTTGATAGTTTTCTTCACTTTCTAAGCTTGGCTGTCGGGAAACTGAATCTGCAGACCAGGCTGGCCTTGAACTCAGAGATCTTTCAATTACATCTTCACCAGCCTTTTGTTTTCAGATGATTTCCTTCACTGCTTAAACTTGGCAATTCTAGAACTTGCTCTGTAGACCAGGCTAGCCTCAAACTCAGAGATCCACCAGTCTCTGCCTTGCCAGATGTGGGACTAAAAGGTGTGCACCCCACACCTGGCTCTAAGCCTTTCTTTAATTCTTTTCTACAAATTGAAAACTTTCCTAGGTGGGATCTTGCCCTGAGGTCACCACTCCTTTTATTCCTTTCCATATTCTGTCTATCTCCTTGAATACAGAACTTAGTTCCATTTCACTTTCTGGTGCTCCTTTTCACTTTAAATAATTTTCTTACTCACTTCGCTCCTTTTCATTATATGTCTTCATTAGAGTTAATACCAGCAAGCACAGAACAGAGTCTGTAGTAGGCCGGTTTTGGCTTTGTGTGAGCCTAGGCAGTTTAGATGCTCACCTTACTAGACCTGGATGGAGGTGGGTGGTCCTTGGACTTCCCACAGGGCAGGGAACCTTGTCACATATTAATATTGTCCTCTGAAACTTCTTGATCCAGGCACCTGTGATCAAATGACAGCATCACTGTCTTCCATGCTTCAACTAGGATGACCCATTAATTAGCACTTAGAGCATTCAACTGCTTTTCTAATCCATAGTTCCAATGCACCGTATTCCTTCCAACAAGAGCATGGCCAGGCTTATTACACACCAGGTACACTCCTGGTGCCAGCTTCTGGCTTAGGGTTTCTATTGCTGTGAAGAGACATCATGACCATGGAAACTCTTACAAAGAAAAACATTTCATCGTAGTGGCTTGCTTATACTTCAGAGGTTCAGTTCATAATCATCATGGTGGTACAAGGTGGCATGTAGGCAGACACGATGCTGGAAAAATAGCAGGACACAGGAAACAAACTGAGACACTGGGTGTGGCTTGGGCATATGTGAAATCTCAAAGCCCACCTCCAAGTGAAACACTTCCTCCAACAAGGTTACGCCCACTCCAACAGAGTCATGCCTTCTAATAATGACATTCCCTATGTGGGTTCATTTTCTTTCCACAGACCCCAAAGCCTTAACTCCTACAAGTCTCTTCAATAACATGCAGAAGGTGGAAGACTACTATTCATGGTGCTGAAGGCCTTGAAAAATACATTGTTCCTCTGTCATGCTATAGAGAAAGAACTCATACACCTTGGTAAAAAAAAATTACAGGGAAGAATTTGAAGCTCGTTTGTATTTCATTGGTCATCATTTTGGCCTTTCTCTCTAGGGAAGACTATTCTGCTCTACTGAAACCCAAAGGTTTCTCATTGGTGCTATGTCAAGGAGACTGAAGTTTGAGGACTTCCATGTCTGGACTGAGTACAGAAAATACTTGCTAGTTGTGATATTGGCATTTACCATAATGTTGCCTGTGACCTGAGCCATCCATTGTCCAGGTGCAGAGTTGGTTCTGCTCCTTCCTGCCCGGGAGCCTCTGGCTGTTTTCTTAGTCCCTTAACTTTTCTTTCCTTTCTTTTAACTTAGAGGAGTACCGTTCTGAATCCTAAGGGCACTAGAAGACTTAAATAGATGCTTGGCTGTCATATCTAATTGTCTCCTTTCTTTCCTTCTTACTCATTGTGTTTTTATATGTCTGCAATGCTTTATTCAAGGCTTGTCATTTAGTCTTCAAATTCGTAAGGGGAGAGATTTCTTTCTATATTCTCTGTCTCTGCTGAACTTTCTGATTGTTATTGTTTTACTTTTTCCTTCTTTAAAAAAAAAACAAAGTAGCTTGTTCAGGCTGACCTTGTAACAAGTAAAGACTCCCTCTCACTGTGTAACAAAACAAAGGCTACTCTTGAACTTTTGACCCTCCTTCCTACTTTGTTTCCCAAGTGCTTGGGTTATAAGTATGTGCTACCACATCTGGTTTGACCACATTCAACATTTAC
Source organism: Alexandromys fortis (assembly GCF_014885135.2). Classification (NCBI taxonomy): domain Eukaryota; kingdom Metazoa; phylum Chordata; class Mammalia; order Rodentia; family Cricetidae; genus Alexandromys; species Alexandromys fortis. The sequence continues at coordinate 6,116 of NW_026069888.1, forward strand.
AGGTCTGTGAGATCCTGATTAAATATGAAGGTTAAGAATCAAAACTTTGATGGCCAGTGTTAGTTGTTACCTTGACAACTAACTGTTTTGACTCCACTGATCTCTTGAAACATAATGATGTGTAAACAAAGCTGAAGATGCTGTGGCTCATCTCCATGGCGGTGCCCACCTGTCTCAGCTCCTATACACCCTCTCTTAAATACCCATGCACTAAAATAACTTGCCCAACTACAGGATAAAATAGTCATGTACCTGCTCTCAGAAGAAGCCTCCAAAGCCTCCCACTCTCCCACCTTTCCAGATCTAGTTCCTATAGTTTTCTCCCCTCTAGCCCTTATAACCCTTGATATGTACACAGATTTCAGCATAATT
>NW_026069889.1:0-4922 GCF_014885135.2 Alexandromys fortis
CAATTGGGAAATTATTCAGAGCTTGCATTCTGATGCTATACATTGCTTGAATAGGTATCACAGCTCAGGGTTTTGAATGAAAAATGTTATTACACACGTCACAATGTTCAGGGTCCTTTACATGATCAGAGCTCAGTGTTTTTGCATCATGAGACTTACTCACCTATGGCTTCTCTAAGACTAATTTTAAAGACTTGTTGAGAAAACTTAGTTATGTGTGTGTCTGTGTGCATGTATGTGAGTATGAAGATTTGATTGCAGGTACCGGCCAAGGCTGGAAGACGGTGTTTGATCCCCAGGAACTGGAGTTACAAGTGGTTGTGAGTCACTCAATATGGGCACTGAAATGAACTAAGATTCTCTGCAGAAATAGTATATACCCTTAATCACTGAGTCATCTTTTCAGGATCCAAATATCATTTATGAAAACAGTTTTTTCTCAGGTTTTAAAAAATAGGGGAATGATTAGAAGAGTTATATTACCCAAGAAGACATACAAAAAAAATAACAGTGTATGGCATGATGTTCTGCGTTGTGACTTCTGGAAAAAAACACTGAGAGAACATTTGTGTCAGTTCAAGAGCGTTCCTTTGCAGAAGATGAATAAATTCCCCGGGATACCAAATGCTATCGAGGATGGAGGGTGAAGAACCACACCCAGTGCTGATGGGACTGCAATATGGTGAATCAGCTTAGATGGGGCTTGGGCATTTGCATTCCTTTTCCATAACATCTAGAACTGATGTCTGATGGTATTTACCCAGAAGAGTTGAAAATTTATGTTTTCAAAGGAGTGAATATAGAAATTTATTCATAATTGACTAAACCAGAAACAATCTAAATGACCTTCAGTATGTATGTGAATATAGAAATTGTTTTTGTTCAAGATGGAATATTGATTACCAATACAATTTGGAAGTATTAAATCATGAAAGACATAAAATGATAACCTCATGTGGATAAGTGAAAGAGCAATCTAAAAGACTAAATAATGTGAGATTTAAAAAGATAACCTCATGTGGATAAGTGAAAGAGCAATCTAAAAGACTAAATAATGTGAGACTTAAAATTGACATTTTCAAAATGGCATAAGCATGACAAAACTGAAGAGATCAGTAGTCAACTGCGGAGGCTGTGAGGAGTTGTGAGAACTGAAGAGATCAGTAGTCAGCTGCGGAGGCTGTGAGGAGTTGTAAACCAACCAAGATCACAGCCAAGTTTCTTTAAAGGGCCTGAGCACAAAAAGGGCAGACATGTGATACCCAAAGCATTCAGCTAAAAGAGCTGTCCTGTGAGGTATTGTCATGAGAGGTACACATTATTATTCTGACAAGAATTCCCTTTAATCCTGAATTTTCTTCTTCTCAATTTACTGTCCAGTGACTTTCCCTCTGCATCTTGGTTATACATCCCCATTTCTACATTGCATTGTAATCTTGACTCCCCATAACTACACAACACACCGAGACCACCAGTAAAACCATCAGAAAAGACCCACTGAATGGAACTGTCCTCAGAGCATTAACAAAGAATAGGATGTTTTTCTTTTACAACCACATATTTATTTTGTCCTCTTTGTTCATTAGCATATTTAATAAGCAGAAATCAAAAATACCTTAAAATCTTATTTAAGTCCTAAGAATCAGAATTTTGATCAAAATTTTATTTCTAATGGCTTTTCATGATTGTTAGGCAAACAAAACCTAAATCTTCTCCAGGGAAAACTTGGTTTAGGAAGCTTAATGAAAAGGTAATCATAATACTAATTGACCATAGCTAAACTGGAGAGCACTAAGCTTTTTAAAAGATATACAAAAAAAGCTTTATATAGAAAAATAAGCACCTTACTTAGAGCTGCAATGTGTCCAAATTTAAGTGTGACCTGTGTCCTGTGTGAGCAGGAACCAGCTATTCATTAATTATTGACTCCCTGCATAGGAAAGGAACTGCTCCTGGAGCACAGCACCAACATGGACGTCCAGAACCATTCCTTGCTCTCTTGTTTTGGTTGGAAGCCTCATCTTTAGTGGCTGAACCATCTCTATGGCCCTCTTGGTGTTCATTTTATCTCATTTGACACGTTCATAGTTCCCATGGTTGATTTTGCTCATTATCTGATATGAATATGATTTGAATATTAAGATACAATAGGATAGAAACTTTATCAATCAATGTAACTTTTTTTTGTTTGTTTGTTTTCGAGACAGGGTTTCTCTGTGGTTTTGGAGCCTGTCCTGGAACTAGCTCTTGTAGACCAGGCTGGTCTTGAACTCACGGAGATTCGCCTGCCTCTGCCTCCCGAGTGCTGGGATTAAAGGCGTGCGCCACCACTGCCCGGCTTCAATCAATGTAACTTAAAGAGTGGTAAGATTATATCTTCAACTCCTGGGCATGGACCTTAATAATCATAAAAATATTACCTAGCCCTGTTACGATTATCCAGTGGAAAAGTTTCAGATAGCTTTACTCTCTATTATTTAATTTTCTTAATAAATATCTCTCATGAAGTCTAGGTTAGGAGTCATGAAGCCCATGCTGACGTTCGGAAAGCCTGAATGAGTCATTGATCTTTTCACTCTCTCTGACAACCAGCTCAAAGGTTATATGTTCTTATTGATGGACGTCTGGGGTTGGCAAGGCAATAGCATTTATTGATGAAATGTCTAAAGGTGAAAAATGCAGTTACAATTTGGTGTGAAGTTCTAATTGGGGGTCGGTCTTATCCGTCACAGTCGACAAGCAGTTCCATTTGTTTTGTCTTGTGAGCCAGTGCACTAAAGGCAGCTGATCACTGGAAAAGAAGCTTCAGTGGTAAATTCTTCACAGATGTTCTGAAAGTTCAACAGAAATAGAGGGCTTCTCTCCAGGGCTTTTTGTTTTCCAAACTGAGCACAGCTTTCCGTAGAGCCACATGCATCTTTAGCTCTCCATGTGAAGGAAACAAAATCTCCTGCATAAGCACTGCCTTCCCAGCCTCACAGAATGCTGGGGTCAACATCACTATCTCCACTCTAGAGTTTAAGATTCTGAACCTCAAGATCTCACAGGACATGTACAAGATTTTAAAAGTAAAACATGGTAGCATTTTATCACCACGGCTCTCATTTCACTGTGCATCTATAAATGTATTCTGAAGCCTCATTGATGCTAAATCTATTTTCTAAACTGGGATATAGTCTTGTTTTTCTTTTACCCTTTAAGTTTTCTACTCTTCCCATTCCCACAAAGATGAATTGCTGAAATTCATGACTGTCTCTGCTGCCATCAAGCCTGGCCCCACTCACACTTTAGTTATCTAATTTCCCATAATGTACTTTCAGATGTCACTGGTATCATCTCCTAAGTTCCCCGGATGCACAGTGAGCTCAGCTTTGTACTGGGAAGTATGATGACCTAATGTTTCTTAGCACCTTCTCTGGATTCCTCCCAGACTCTCCAACAAGTCATTGCTAGGCAGACATGACACTTTGTTTTACTCCATTAGTCTTCACAAAGGAAATGAAAATTTACTGTCACATTCATTGTTATCACACATCCTTTCCCCATCTCACTCCCCAATTACTCTAGTTCACTAACTGGCTGTCACTATGGCAACCTGCTTCTCCACCCCATCCACTAGCTCCTTTAGCCTTGTCATCTGGATACATATTTGTGACAGTTGGTAGTTGTAAATTCCTATCTTTCTTTCCCTTTTAAATTAAATTAATTAATTTATTTTATACACCACAGTTTCCTTTCCTCCCATTCATCTTCCCTGTAGTGAGCTGCGTGGTGTCACACCTGATGGAGATGTATAATCAACTCCTGAGATGGCTAAGGCCTGACCTATGCTATGATCACGCAATGATTATCAGCTGCCTGCATATGCGTGAACCTATGGGCAGTGCCCACCTGGCAGTTCGGGGTTAGCAGCCCATGACTACTTAAGGGCTGGGAGAGGTTTGCCTGGAGAGANTTTGGGCATTTCTGAGGCATTACAGGAGCTGTTTATGCCCCTGCTTTCTGATATCCAGAAGCTGCCTGCTTCTCTGTGCCCTCTGCATCCTCAGAACAACCATGGTGAGCTTTTGCACGAATACATACCCAGGTTCTGACGAGTAAGCCTCTGCTTCTCTCTGTTCCTCACAAGAACCCATGATCACACTATGTCTACCCACATGGTACCACATGACCTCTTCCTGTGGAGGCAGCTGATAGCCAGCCATAGTTCCCCACACAGTCGAACTCGCTTTCCATATAAGTCATGTTTTCTCAGATTTCAGGGAATTAGATCAGGATGTTTTGTGAAACACCTATCTGCCTCTCAGTGACTCAACAGAAACTGGTAATGCTTTTGTTTTCTGTTTCTCTACAAATCTGTGTGGTATACCATACTAATTGATAAAAACAAAGTTGAACTAAAGTCATTTATCACTCTGTGATTATAAGCCCTCATTATTAGCCATTTAGATTTGGATAAGCTTTAATAATATTTTTATTTACTAAAAAATTCCCCTGTATTGCTTATACATATATTTTTGTTGACTGTCAGAGGGAAATTTTTGTACATTTCTATTTTCTGAATGAATTAATAGCAAAGAGGAAGGGGGTAATTTTTAATGTCATCAAACACATGAATATATAATTGAATAACACTTCAGAGATTTCAGAAACATCTATTTTGGAGTCAGCAAGACTGATCACAATCCTCAGGTAAAGGTATTTGTCAAGCCTGAAGACCTCAGTTTGATCCCCAAAGACAACATAATGGCAAGAATGAACTGATTCCTAAAAGTTGTCCTTGAATCCACAGGTGTACCCAACACATACATTGAGCACATATATAATAAATGAGTTTGAGGCCAGCCTGGTCTACAAGAGCTAGTTCCAGGACAGGGACCAAATGCTATGGAGAAACCCTGTCTCAAAAAAAAAAAAAAAAA
>NW_026069890.1:0-1344 GCF_014885135.2 Alexandromys fortis
GTTATGATAAAAATAAAATAAATATAAATATTGTAACTATAATTCTTGCTTGATAGCTGTTTTGTTATATGTAATTTTACTATGTTAAAGTTAAAGCCTTCCTTTCCTTTTTAAACAGAAAAGGGGAAATTGTGTAGGAGGTTCTTCTGTTTATGTATTGCTTTCATTGGCTAATCAATAAAGAAACTGCTTGGCCTGATAGGGCAGAACATAAGTAGGTGGGAAGAGAGAACTGAATTCTGGGAGGAAGGAAGCAGAGAGAGAGCGCCGCCATAGAGCTGCCAGGTCAGACATGCTGAATCTTTCCCAGTAAGCCACGACCTCATGGTGACATACAGATTAACAGAAAATGGGTTGAATCAAGATGTGAGAGTTAGCCAATAAGAGGCTAGAGATAAAGGGCCAGGCAGTAATTTAATTAATACAGTTTCTGTGTGATTATTTCGGGTGTAAGCTAGCCAGGCAGGATGGAACAAGGGGCCCCATTCCCTTCAACACAAAATATAAAACAACAGACACGCAAAGGGGAGGAATGGAAGAGCCCAGACACAAGGCTCATGGACATCTACCCCCCTCAGTTCCCAGAAACTATAGCAGTTGGTTCCAGAACTTGATGAAGACAGGGTGTGGATGTGGGAAGTTATGACAAGCAGGCTTCCTACAGCTCTCAAGGTCTTAGCCTCAAGCTGAACGCCCTCTGGAGCAGGGTCTTCTAAAAGGGGCGCTGGAGGACAGTGACTTTAGGAAAATCGTTCCCCTGCTGCCGACGTCAAAGTACTCTCCCCCATAAGCCCATTCATCAGACAGGTGGGAGCGCTGTGCACCGTCTCCTGTGCTGTTCTCTTCTCCAGCTTCTCCCAACTACACTTTCACAGGGCCAGGGCTTCCCTGGAGCGGGATAACACTGAAGTCCTGATCTAAAGCCTGGGGACAGATCCCGCTCTTCATTCAGGGATTTCCAATTCTCCACTTCTACTCTGAATGAAGACAGAGGCACTGCAGAAATGGCTCAGTTGGTGAAGTGCCCGCTGGACATGCATGAGGACCTGAGTTTGGAACCCCAGCACTTACACAAATGCCAGGTGTGGCACTGCACAGCTGCCTGCACAGCTGTAACCCTACTGCTGGACATGGCTAAGACAGAAGGGTCCTGCAGTCTAACCAAATAGGTGAGCTCCAGATTCGGCAAGAGACCCAGTCTCAAAAACATAAAGACAGAGAGTAAGAAAGACACCCCAAGTGTGACTCCTGGCTTCCACACTCATATTCTTGCACACACACACACACACACACACACACACACACACACACACAGAGGGAGGGGGGGGGAGAGAGAGAGAGAGA
>NW_026069890.1:2136-3167 GCF_014885135.2 Alexandromys fortis
AACCAAATCTGAGTGAGTACATCCCATGTTCCTCTTTTTGAGTCTGGCTTACCTCACTCAGGATAGTGTTTTCTATTTCCATCCATTTGCCTGCAAACTTCAAGAAGTCCTTGTTTTTTACTGCTGAGTAGTACTCTAATATGTATATATTCCATACTTTCTTCATCCATTCTTCAATTGAAGGGCATCTAGGTTGTTTCCAGGTAGACCTGGATGGAGGTGGGTAGTCCTTGGACTTCCCACAGGGCAGGGAACCCTGATTGCTCTTTGGGCTGAGGGAGGGGGACTTGATTGGGGGAGGGGGAGGGAAATGGGAGGCGGCAGTGGGGAAGAGACAGAAATCTTTAATAAATAAATAAATAAAAATGTGTGTAGGTGCTTGAGAAAGAGAAGAAAACAGTCACATGAAGATGGGGAATACACTGGGTGTCTCCATCCTGGTGCTGTGTTGACTTGGATTTTTTGAATGCAGATGAGAGAATGGCAGAGTTGAGTGGTACTGGATGGTAAAAGGGACTGCTGAGTTACTGGGCCTACACACATTAAGGATGTCTGAACTTTGAAATGGAATTCCAGAAAATGTATTGCACTGGGAGGATTTGATCAGATTTGATCGGGAGAGGCCTCCTGAAAATCTGGCTACAGACATAAAGAAATAACCAGGAAAATCTACAAGACAGCTGGCATATATGCTGAGACTTCTGCGTGTGAACAGTTCTGGGACTGACAATGTTACAGCTAGGTAGGTTTCTCAGGACTCGACCAATGTCTCAACTTTCTCGGAGTCGCCTGGAGATGCCGTCAGCCCCAGAGAACAGGAAGCTGTCTAGAGAATACAGTGTCCACATTCCCAAGAGGTGGGACTGGTGGTTTCTGGTAAATCTGGTGGGTTATGGATATTTGTCATCATTTAGTAGGGATAGGAATATAGGATAGAAAGCTATTCATCTCAAATATTTTACATTGATATGGACTATTGTACATTGATACAAATTTCAGGTTAATTTTGATCTACCACATATATATGTATA
>NW_026069891.1:0-5178 GCF_014885135.2 Alexandromys fortis
CACACAGAGAGAGAGAGAGAGAGAGAGAGAGAGAGAGAGAGAGAGAGAGAGAGGTGATGCACGCCTTTAACCCCAGCACTCTGGATGCAGAGCCAGGTGGTCTCTGTGAGTTCAAGGCTGGCCTGGTCTACAAAATGAGTTTGAGGACAGCCATAGCTGCACAGGGAAACCCTGTCTCGGGAGGGAGTAAGATTCATCCTTTTTTGAATGTCCTGTGTCAAAGCTTTGCAGTCAGGTCACCAAATTCTCACAAATTCTGTGTGAGACGATGTCCTGGCTAGTTTTATGTTGACTTGCTATGAGCTAGAGTCATCTGAAAGGAGCAACCCACAGTTGAAAAAAAAATGTCTCCATAAGATGGAGTTGTAGAGCATTTTCTTAATTAGTAACTATTGTGGGAGGGCCCAGTCCATGTGGGCGGTGCCATCCCTGGGCTTCTAAAAGAAGGCAGGCTGCCAGGTGGTGGTGGTGGTGGTGGTGGTGCACGCCTTTAATCCCAGCACTTGGGAGGCAGAGGCAGGTGGATCTCGGTGAGTTCGAGGCCAGATTGGTCTATAAAGTCAGGTCCAGGACAGCTAGGACTGTTGCACAAAGAAACGCTGCCTACAAAACGAAACAGCAAACAACAACAACAACAACAACAAAAACCCCAAAAAACCTGAAGAAAAATAAAAAAGAAAAGAAAGAGAAAGCTGAGCAAGCCATGAGGTGCAAGCCAGAAAGCAGCTCCCTTCATGGCCTCTGCCTCCAGGTTCCTGCACTGCTCGAGTTCCTGTCCTGACTTCTTTTAGTGTTGGACTAAAGTGTGAAAATGTAAGCACAATCAGCCCTCCCTCCTCAGCTTGCTTCTGGTCATGGTGCTTTCACAAGCCTGGGCTTTAGGGTCACCAGCTTCCAACGCTGACCTGTGTATTCATGGCCGCTATAACGGTTTGTTCCTGCAGTGCTGAGGGTGAACCCAAGGCCCTGTTCTTACAAGGGGAACACTGTAGCCCTGGGCTGCACCCCGAGGCCTCAACACCAGGGTGGTACACAGTGGAATGGCATGAGACACATTGCTACAACATGGGTGATCTCTGAAGAGAATGCAAATGGGCACGCAGAGGCCTCGTGTGCCTCCGTGCCAAATACCAGCCTCATCCTGGGAACCTGAGGACTCAGAGAGAGAGAACACCAGCAAGTGAAGGGGTCCTGCATAAGAGACAAGGGGACCCTCGCACCGCCAGGGAGCTAGGGCCATCTTTAGGTGGGGGTCACATTTCAGATGGTATTGAAGGGTGTTTAGGAGTTTACTGAGCATAAGAAAGGGAGAGGGAATGGAAAGTATGGCAAAATGTAATGTAGGTGGGTCTTCTATCTCTGTTGCTTTCATTGGTTAATTAATAAAGAAAACTACTTGGCCTGATAGGTCAGAACATAGGTAGGCGGGGAAGACAGAACAGAATGCTGGGAGGAAGAAGGCAGTGAGACAGACGCTATAGCTCTTTTCTCTGAGATGGACGCAGGTTAAGATCCTTCCTGGTAAGCTACCACCTCATGGTGCTACACACATTAATAGAAATGGGTTAATCAAGATGTGAGAGTTAGCCTGTAAGAGGCTAGAACTAACGGGCCAGGCAGTGTTTAAAAGAATACAGTTTCCTTTCCATGTAATTATTTTGGGTAAAGCTAGCCGGTGGCCGTGAGCTGAGTGGCAGGAAGTGGCCTGCAGCTCCTACTACAAAAACATCTGGGAGAACAAGACAGGAGAAAAGTCCCTTGGCCAGGTCAAGGGTGTTTTGTGGTTCCTGATGAAAGATGAAGTTGCTAAGGCTGAAGTGATAGGGAGCTATGGAGGGTTTTAGGGCATGTTCAGGGAGCACACCCGATTGTTGCCAAATAATTGATAATAACAATATAGTAGCCGGGGGCTGGAGAGATGGCTCAGAGGTTAAGAGCATTGTCTGCTCTTCCAAAGGTCCTGAGTTCAATTCCCAGCAACCACATGGTGGCTCACAACCATCTGTAATGAGGTCTGGTGCCCTCCTCTGGCCTGCAGGCATACATACAGACAGAATATTGTATACATAATAAATAAATAAATATTTTTCAAAAATATAATAGCCGCTATTGAGCACTTCCTGTGCAACAGACTTCCACATGAAATCTTTGGCTCAGTTGTCACTACTGCCCAATCAAGTAGAGTTATTTACACATCTGGGCTTTTGCTCTGCTTTGGCAGGGTCTCACTGGGCTGTGCTGGGCTCACTGTGTAGACCAGGCTGGCCTCAAATTCACAGAGATCCACCTCCCTCTACCTCCTGAGTACAGGGATTAAAGTTGTACACCATCAAGCTCAGTTTAGAGTTATTTATTTTTCTTGGTTTTTCGAGATAGGGTTTCTCTGTGTAGTATTGGCACCTGTCCTGGAACTCATTCTTGTAGACCAGGCTGGCCTCGAACTCACGGAGATCCACCTGCCTCTGCCTAGTGCAGTGCTGGGATTAAAGGCGTGTGCCATCACCGCCTGGTTTATTTTATTTTTTTTTTAAATATTTATTTATTTATTATGTAAACAATATTCTGTCTGTGTGTATGTCTGCAGTCCAGAAGAGGACACCAGACCTCATTCCAGATGGTTGTGAGCCACCATGTGGTTGCTGGGAATTGAACTCAGGACCTTTGGAAGAGCAGGCAATGCTCTTAACCACTGAGCCATCTCTCCAGCCCCACCTGGTTTATTTTTTATCTTTTTTTTTTTTTTAAATGAGGAAATGAAGGCTAGAAGATCGCTGGGGGCATGGCCCAGTGGTAGACTGCTAGGCTAGCCCATGCGAGACCCTGGGATCTATCACTTTCCCCTCAAAAAAAAATAAATAAAAGAGAGGAGGGTACCAAATGATTGATTTTTAAAAAAACATCTCCCTAAGGGAGAAAGGCCGGCTTGAAACCCCTCCTCCTCCTCCTTAGTGGCGCTGCCAAGTCTCTGGGCCTCAGGCTGCAGCTGCGCGGCCGCCCATGACCAGCAGGGGGCGCGCGAGCCTCGTGTTCGCCACTATCGCCAGGCTCCTGCCCAGGAAGTGCGCGTGGATCCGGGAGGCAACCGGAGTCTCGGAGCTGTGGAGCAATTAGGGCCTTTAATTATCAGGGATTGGAAGTGGATGAGCCTCGCGGGGCCTCAGGGCACTGAGTCACTTCCCCAGTAACCAGATTCCCAGGGCTGGCGGAAGAGGGGGCGGCTGGCTTCCCTGCGACCGGGCCGGGTGCTGGCCAAGACTGGGCAGAAGCCAAGACCAGAACCTTTCGGGGGGCCAGTGGGGAGTAGGTTCCCGCTGGCCATTCCACCGCTCTGTGGGTCGTGGCCAGGGCACCTGCGTCTCCGTGCCTCAGTTTCCTCCTCTGCCAAGTGGAACGAGGTAGCCCCTTTCTCCTACATGGTTGTTGGCCAAGCAAATTGTGAGTTTGTGGAAAACCCTTAAAAATCGTTTCCACATGGACCAGACGAGATGGTCCATACTTGAAAACCCAGAAACTCAGACAGGAGGCTGCAAGTTCACAGCCAGCCTAGGCTAATGAGATGCAGGACAGCCTAGGCTACAGTCTCAAAACAAACATAAACACATCATTTTTTCTCCTATAGCTGTCTTTATTTCAGGTGCCGGGTACAGTAGATGAGGGAGCCCTGGGCTCCGAAGTCACACTCTGGTCAAGAGTCCAGACAGGCTGCTTCTGTCCCTCAGCAGCTGTATGACCTTTGTCCCAGCACTCGGGCTCCAGTCTTCCTCCTCATAGGGCAAATGAACAAACAGCCCCTCCCTCATGGCAGGGCATGGCCTTGGCTGGGCACACCGAATTCTGAGCAGGAGGCCTGACTAGACTTGTCTTGAGCAAGGACTGGTGGCAGTTTTTCACATGGAAGGGGCACAGAACAGGGAACCCTAGCCCCAGAGGGAAAAGATAGTGCCAGGCCCCTGAGCTCAGCACATCGGACCTACAGCTCAGAAATCCAGTTTGGGGGGGATCTGAGTGCCTGGTAGAAAGAGGCCCCAGCTTTGCTGAATCCTTTGTATGGGGAACAGTATATACAATATTCTGCCTACATGTATCTCTGTGGGACAGAAGAGGGCACCAGATTTCATTACAGATGGTTATGAGTCACTGCGTGGTTGCTGGGAATTGAACTCAAAACCTCTGGAAGAGCAGCCAGTGCTCTTATCCTCTGAGCCACCTCATCAGTGCCTCTGGGACGTCCTTAAGCTCCACAATAGCTAGCAACTGCTGTGTAACAACAACCCCACCCCACCCCCTGTGTTTCGCTAGAGAACACTCCTTCACTGTCTCAAAGTTTTGCTAATTCAGGTCCAGTTTGGTCTGCAGTGACTCAAGGTCATGAAGGAGGTTGAAGTCTAAAAATAGAAACTGGACTTTTCCCTAACACTAGCATCTGGGGAGGCTGACACAGGAGGATCCAGAGTTCCACGACAGCTGGGCTACAGTTACACTCTGTCACAAAAACCATTTAAATTTTACTTTAAAAAAATTTAACCGAAGCCGGGCGGTGGTGGCACGCGCCTGTAATCCCAGCACTTGGGAGGCAGAGGCAGGCAGATCTCTATGAGTTCGAGGCCAGCCTGGTCTACAAAGGGAGTTCCAGGACAGGCTCCAAAGCTACAGAGAAACCCTGTCTCAAAAAAACAAAAAACAAACAAACAAAAAAATTTAACCCAGTACAGTGGCACAGGCCTTTAATCCTAACACTTGGGAGGCAGGTGAATCTCTGAGTTTGAGGCCAGCCTGGTCTACAAAGTGAGTGAGTTTCAGGACAACCAAGGCTACACAGAGAAACCCTGTTTCAAGCACACACACATACACACACACACGATGTTTACATTTATTTAGTATGTATGTAATGTGTCACGGCACTGTATGAAGGTCAGAGAACAACATATGAGAGCCAATTGCTCCTTCCACTGTGAGTCTCAGAGATGGAACTCAGCTCATCAGCCTTGACAGCAAACACCTGCCCTGCTGTGCCTTCTCGCCAGCCCAAAATAAATAGATAAATATTTTTCAAGAGATTTTTATTTCATGTATACTAGTGTTTTGCTTTCAGTAAGTTCATCACATGTGTGTAGTGCCTGCAGAAGCCAGAAAGGTGTTGGATCCTCTGCAATTGGAGTTACAGATTATGAGTGGGCA
>NW_026069891.1:5331-6308 GCF_014885135.2 Alexandromys fortis
TTATTTATTATGTATACAACATTCTGCCTCCATGTATGCCCGCACGCCAGAGGAGGGCACCAGATCTCAGTACAGATGGTTGTGAGTCACCATGTGGTTACTGGGAATTGAACTCAGGACCCCTGGAAGAGCAGCCAGTGCTCTTAACCTCTGACCCATCTCTCCATTCCATAAATACTAATTTTTAAAAGGGCTAGAAGTCAGGCATGGTAGCCTACACCTATAAAAACTAATATTTGGGAGGTTGAGGCAAGAGGATTATCACGGGCTTGAGGACAGCCTGGGCAACACAGCAAGACAACTTGAGAAAACAAAACAAAAAAACAAAAGTGGGGGTTGTTGGCACGGCCTTTGGTGGGTCCTCTTACAGGGTCCAAGATGGCATCCTCCTGTCATTGCTACAGGCTGTGGCCTCTTCATGAAGCAGCTGGACTGCCCACACTGAAGTGCTGTCTCTGCCCGCCTACTACTGGCATTGTAAGTGTGTGCTGCCACACCAGCTGTACCAGAGTCTCACTGTGTAGCTCTGACTGGCCTAGACCTCAGGGTGATCCTCCTGCCTCTGCCTGCAGAGTGCTGAGCCATCAAGCTAGGTTGAGCTACATATTTTAATTAACATTAAAAATGATCAGTATCTCTGGAGGCATCACAATCCCTGACTTCAAGCTCTACTACAGGGCTACAGTACTGAAAACAGCCTGGTACTGGCATAAGAACAGACAGGAGGACCAATGGAACTGAATAGAAGACCCAGATATCAATCCATACATCTTCGAACATCTGATCTTTGATAAAGAAGCAAAAAATATCAAACGGAAAAAAGAAAGCATATTTAACAAGTGGTGCTGGCATAACTGGATATCAACATGTTGAAGAATGAAAATATCTATCACCATGCACAAAACTCAAGTCCAAATGGATCAAAGACCTCAACATAAAGCCAGCCACACTGAACCTTATAGAAGAGAAAGTGGGAA
>NW_026069892.1:0-6504 GCF_014885135.2 Alexandromys fortis
CATATGCAAGCAGCTGATGATCATTGCGTGATCATAGCATAGGTCAGGCCTTAGCCATCTCAGGAGTTGATTATACATCTCCATCAGGTGTGACATCACGCTGCTCGCTACAGTTCCCCCTTTTGTTTTGTAAAGTCACAGGAAGAGTAGAGGTCTGATCTCTGTTAAAAATGAAACATGTACTAGTGTTTGTCCAGGTATCATCCACTCAGAGAACACTAGACCTGTCTGGTGCCTTTTTACAGAGGTGGGAGACACCAACCCACATGTAATCAGACTTGCTCTTCTTGAGGTTGATGTATGCTTACCTCAAGTGCAGTGCGCAAGCCTCGCATCCTGTGCTCGCTTACATCTCTATTAAGGTAGATAGCCAAACTTGGGGAGACTGTCCTGTTTCAATGACCGTGAAGGCCTGAATGGTCATAACTGCATTGCAATGCTGTGAAACCCTTATGTGACAAATGCACCATAGGCATACCAGGGAGGCAAGCACCATTAAGCCTGTTAGGGCTCCTACTCCCACCCACTCCTTCAGATGATCCACGGCTATGATGATCCAGGAAGATAGTTCTTCTGCCAGGCTGGTATCCATGTGTGTGGAATTTGCAGTCGCAATCATCACTCGCAGCTTTTCCAGTTGTTGTTCAAATTCACCAGACTAATTACCTAAAAGACAGCAAGACAATTCTTTAAATTTTTCATATCACACACAGCCCCAGATACTTCCATTCACAGCCAAGCTGAGCCAATTGCCAGAGCCACGGCTGTGCTTGCGGCAGCAGCAAGGGCAGTCAGAACTGGTAGCAGAGGGGCCAGCACAGAGGAGAGGAAGGGGAGGCAATCTTGCTTTCCCCTGCCTGTTCCTGTCATTAGGAGTGGCTTTGCCATGACCCCAGGAGCAGTTAGAAACTACTGTTCCTTCAGCAGACCCCTATAAACATACCCCAGCTGCCATACCCCCGTGGCTCATTTATTCCTGTCAGCTGAGTGCATGGAAGACACCTTCTCCCTCGTGCACCTCTTTGGCTTCCTTAGCAACTCAGCTGATCCTGCTTCTGCTCTGAAAGGGCCCCCACTTAAATTATCTTATAGGGAATTTGGGTGTTGTCAATCTCTCTGGCTACTTCCTGCTGAGCCGGGACATTGCATTCTTAAAGGTATTTACTACAATCTAATGCAATTTTCCAGTCGCGCTGCCACTCAGGACTCAGGTCATAGCCTGGGGAAGAGGTGGAGACTTCCTCCCGGAAGGTGGAGGCGTGGCGGGGCGGAGCAACAGGCCCGAACCAGGTCCTGGCCAGTTGCCCAGATCTTACTGGTTGTGCTGCTAGCTTCTATGCCTTGAGGCATCCATGCTGGGAGTGGCCTAGCATTCTTGCCTTGTCTCCGGTTCCTGGGTCTGCAGGCTTGCAGACCCTCAGCTCTCCCTGCCTGGAGCTGCTTGGAGCTCCTTGGTCTTGGAGCTGCAGCTGCTCACACTCCACTGCAAACTCCGGAGGTCTCGGTAACTCAAACCACATCGATATAACTCCCTTCCTTAGCATACCTTGTTCAGTGGCAAAATCCAGATCTCTACCAGGCTTATCCCAGGATGACACATTAAGATTGCCAGAGATGGCAAACCAAAGTGCAATTGTGTCACATTTAGCCAAAAACCTCTCCAATGCACTCTGTAACAGCTCCTTAAGAGCTAGAAAAATCAGGTGTGATGTTGAAGCGCCCATTCTAAACTCCTATTCTTTTTATTTTCATTTTAAACCATCCATTTTAGTCATGGCTATGCTTTCCCACTCTCCCTTTTCTACAGGTGAGAGCATAAAACCCGCATTTATTGTGATTCCTCAATCTTACCGGCTCACCCCCTGACTGCAGCAAGTTCTGGGCTCCACGGAGAGAGGTTTGGAGGTTCCCTGTACGCTTGTCCCCATATGGGCCACCAATTGTCATGGCCGCCCTCTTCCCGCAAGGAATGACGCGACCACTGGAGCTCTTCTCACTGCAGTTTATTCCAGGACTTTATTCACTTTCTCTCTCTCTCTTCCTTCCTCTCTCTCTCTCCTCTGTTCTCTCCTTTTGACCTCTCTCTGTCTCTCTACCCTCTCTCTCTGGGCAAACCTCTCTCAGCCCTTAAGTAGGCATGGGCTACCAATCCCAGATTGCCAGGTGGGCATTGCCCATAGGCCCACACATATGCAAGCAGCTGATGATCATTGCGTGATCATAGCATAGGTCAGGCCTTAGCCATCTCAGGAGTTGATTATACATCTCCATCAGGTGTGACACCATGCTGCTCGCTACAAATCACCTGATATGAAATGTCACATAGAAAGTAGAAAAAGTCCCCTTTGAGGACCCTCCTGCTACCAGGGCTTCCTTACAAGACATGTGTCTCTGCTGAACATTTCCAGAACTTTTTATTTTTAATGCAGAGACTGAGAGTGTGATGTCAGAGCAATTGCCCAGTGTGTTGATGACCTAATTTATCAGATGACAGTAATGGGCTACAAGCAGCTTGGACAGTATGGAAACTTCTATCTAGAGTTCAGAGAGTTGTTAGAGTTCCCACCATGAGTTTGTGAAGAAAGTGAAAAGCTTCCTTTCCTCTGACAAGAAATGTGCATATGGATGAGTGAGGAGAAAAATCTCTGGTGGGTAGGAAGTCATACTGAAAAGCTGACCAGGGAACCAGCAGGCTACAGAAAGTCTGAGTTCTGTGGTAACTGTTGTCTGTCTCTTTAGTCCTTGAAAACGCTTGTGCACATGGACTCACTTTGTATTCTGTCCTGACGGAATTGGTACGTTGTTTTTCTTCTGTCTTAATATGGAAACCTTCTGACATTAGAACTTTTCTTTTTTAAAAATTTAAAACTATATTATTTACACCAGTTGGGTAGTTTTATGGTAACTTGACATGAGCTATGGTCTTCTGACAGGAGGGAACATTGATTGAAAAACTTCTTCCATAAGCTCGGGCTGTAGACAAGCCATTAGAGCATTTTCTGAATTAGTGATTGACGAGAGAGGACTCAACCCATTGTTGTTGGTTCCTTCTCTGGGATGGTAGTCCTAGGTTAAAAAAGCCATGAGCAAGCCATGTGAGAAAGTCAATAAGCAGTGTTTTTCCCCAGCTTCTGTGTCAGCTCCTGCCTCCAGGTTGTTGTCCTGGTTGAGTTCCCACCCTGAATCCCTTCAGTGATGGACAGAGATGTAGAAGAACAAGTCAAATAAAGCTTTCCCTCTCCTAGTCACTATGATCATAATGTTTCATCACTGTGACACTAAACATAATTACAATATGTTTATTTTGTATTCATATGTGTGTGATGGCATGTAAGCGTGTGTGTTGTCCCACAATGTGTGGGAGAAAGTCATAGGTCAAGTGTGGTTCTTTCCCTCCACCACCTAGGTATTAAATCCAGGTAATCAGACTTGGTGGCAGGCTCTTTTACTTACTAAGCCATCTCTCAAGCCCCAGACATCTATTTAACCTTGATTTTCTTGTACTTGAAAACCTTTATTCTCATCATCACTTCCTCATCACAGACTTCACTTTGTATCTTGTCTTACTTAGAGTTAATATTGTTAGAAAAGAACACCATTATCAAAAGCAAATGGTGTAGGAAGGGACTTACTTGGCTTATAATTCTGCATCACTCATCAGCAAAGTAAGTCAGGACAGGANTACTGGATTGCTCTTTAAGGCTTGCTCTGCTAGCTTTATTATAAAACCCAGGACCACTAACATAGGGTGGCATCACCCACCATAAGACTGGCCATCCGCTGTCAATCACTAATTAAGAAAATGCCTTGCAGCTTTTCTTTCAGCCCGCTCTTACACTGACACATTCTCAGCTGAGATCCCATCCTCTCCAGTGATTCTAGCTTGTGTTAAGTTGACATAAAACGAGCCAGCACATACTTCTGCCATGAGCATACAGTCTCTGGACCTGTCGTGGCGTTTTCCAGGCCAGGATCATGAAAAGAAGACCTAGTGGAAGTCCTGTGAGTGTTGTCTCAAGGCTAGGCAATACTAACATAGTACAAAGATGAACAGATATGAAGAGTAAACTCTACTGTTCTTCATTACCAATTGTGGAAACAAGGAGTTCTAGAAAGTTAAACAATCCTATCAACAGCCTTTTCTCTTTACATTAGGTATGGAAACTGACCTTAAAAGTATGTAGTGTTAGAACCATTTGTATAAGAGTAAGCTAAGACTTTAAGGAGTATTAAAAAATTGGAAAATGAGTGAAGACATATTTTCCACATCCCACCTATGGTCACATGGATATATATTTTTTTTTTCCCTGAAAGGTCAAACTTGTCAAAATTTTAGACTGAATATTCTGTGCCTTAGCATCTGAAATTGTGACCTTTACACTGCATTATTAAACATAAAATATATTCCTGAAAACAAAGCTATTATTCTGCTAAACTTCAAAGTTCAGATACTTGGAGATGCCATCAACACAGATCTTCTGAGCAAATAAGGTGGCTTATTTGATCAAAAGACAACCATCCAGAAAGTTAGTAAAGCTGATTAAATACACTTCTGCACCTCATACTTTCAGGCTTATGTATTAAAGCAATTATCTTCTAATTATAGTTGGTGTGGACTGCAGTGGTAATATGTCTGTATAACCTTTGACAAGGTATTTGCTGCGGTTTAAATTATCTGCATTTTTCTTACATTTTTTTAATTATTTCTGTTTTTAAATGATAATCCATCATTCCTCCTTTCCCTTTTTTCTCTTCAAACTCTCCCATATACTCCCCTTTGAGCTCTTTCAAACTCATGGCCCAGTTTTTCATTAATTGTTATTACATGTATTATGTATATGCATATACATATATATTCCTAACTACAACCTGTTCCATCTGTATGACATTACTTGTATATTGTTTTCACACTGACCATTTGGTCATATGCTCATCCCAGGAAGACTATTTTTTCCATTCTCCAACATCTTTTAGTTTACTGCAGTTTCTCTGTAAGACTGAGGGCTCAGTGTATTTCTAATGCTAGTAGAAATCTTTGAAAGAATGGCTTTTTCTGACTGAAATGATATATTAATTCATAAATTTATTTTTGTGAAGCAAAAGACATAGTTGTTGTAGAAATAAAACATGACTTCTTAATTACCAGAAATGCATATTATATATGTGCTTGAAACAGTTTTAGAAATATGGGGAAAAAGTTACAGGAAAGCAGAGTACATTGGGAGCAACTAGAATTAGCAAATGATTGGAAAAGCTATTACAATAAAGAACAGTTGATAAAATTCCAAAAGCAAATTCACATGGAGAATGTTGTAGTAAGATTCAAAGGAGGTGACAGAGATAGTCACATGACAGACAGAAAGACAGAGGGTTGACAGAGGGACACATTATAGAAGTATTGTTTATAGATAGAAGAAGGATAGAACTATGTGATAGATAATAGGTAGGATATAAAAAATGGTGGGTGAATTACAGATGAACTACCAGAAATATATACCAATAGATGATCATGTGTATATATATATTCATACATATATAAGTATATGTGTATAAAACTTGATTTTTAGCATTTGCTAAAAAGCTTTGATAAAACACAGAGGATTGTGATACATCAAGGTAAATTTTCCTAAGGACAGAACCCGAGTCTAGCTCTGTGACTACAGGAAACTCATTTAAGTCTAATGAATACTGCTGTTTGTAAGTTGAGGTGACTGTATTTCTGATATGGCAATAAGATTTTTCTTGAATAGTGTACAAATTGGGAAATAAGATGGTTAGAACAGCCTAGACAAAGCCCTTAGTTCAATCTCCATCCAAGCAAAAGAAACATAGTCTTCAATGTGTTTTCATTTGTGACAATTGTTGTAATTCATGCCTCTATATTGAGGTGAAAGATCTAGTTGGAGTGAGGAAAGAAAATTGATTGAGGATTGTGTTCTACATGAAATGCAATTTAACTTGTGAATTTTCATTTCTGTTTTTTGTTTCTGCCTCCTGCATTTCTAGGGAGACTTGTAGCTAGAAACCTTTTGACTAATGACTTTTCCTGAATAAAATTGGATGTATGGAAGGTTTTTTTTTTCATTAAAAAGGGAGGCATTTTACTTGAGAAAGAAAAGCACGAACACCTTTTTAAAAAATCTGATATTAGGCATCACTTCTAGATTATATGCAGTGAATGTCAAAGGAATAAGACACAGTGGTTATATAGTTTAGGTCAAAAAGGTGTACTAGTACTTCTAGGAATTCCTTTCATTAAGTCATAGAAACTCAGAAAGGAATTGAACATGACTGAGTGCCTCTGTTTACCTTGAGTACAGAGAATCTTCTGCAGGACCACCAGCTGGCTAATCAACTGTTGGTTCTATCATTACCATACCCAACTCTAATACAGCAGAGCAAAATGAATTTTCATCCCTGAGATACACAATCTTCTGTACTTATTTTGCTGGTGTGTGCAGATGACCAATAAAACAATATTTTCCTACGTGAACGCTTAAAGTA
>NW_026069893.1:0-581 GCF_014885135.2 Alexandromys fortis
TATGTCTCTCTTAGGGTCCTCATTATTGTCTGGCTTCTATGGCACTGTGATTTGTGTGCTGGCTTTCTTTGCTTTATGTTTAAAAACTACTTATGAGTGAGTACATGTGATAATTGTCTTTCTGTATCTGAGTTACCTCACTCAAAATAATCTTTTCTAGCTCCAACCATTTGCCTGCAAAATTCAAGATGTCATTATCTTTTTCTTCTGTGTAGTACTCCATTTTGATGTGGTGGCTTAGATTAATGCAGACAAATTGTGATAAGTATTTGCACAACTTTAATGGAAAAACCAGACTCACGAAAAACCAAGGTTCCCACGGAGTACAGGAAACAGGAAGGGGCCTGCAGCTTCTCTGCGCCCAATTTATCAGTAAACATTCGCCCAAGGCAAGCCCGCCCCCAATGGGCGGGCTTAGCCCTACATCTCCCCCTTTTTGTCTAAATAAGACAGAACTAAACCAAATACAACTATAAACAATAATAACAAATAATAGATATAACAAACAATATTGAGAACAAAAGTTTTACCAGACATTCTATCTCAAGGAGTCTAAATAATGTAGAGAGTAATTACAATTA
>NW_026069893.1:7192-8182 GCF_014885135.2 Alexandromys fortis
AAGAGAATGTTATACGAGCACTAGAAGAGCAATACACACAGCTGTACATAAGTATACAAAACAGCAAAAAAAAAAAAACCATTTCAAAATATGTATGAGGGGTGGACTGTTAGTACTGACTCCTCCAGCTAATGAAGTAAAATAAAAGATTAAACTGCATAGAGATGTCAGAATATAATCTTTTTTTCAAGATAGGGTTTCTTTGTATAGCCTTGGCTCTCCTGGAACTTACTCTGTAGACCAGACTGGCCTTAAACCCAGAGATTCACCTGCCTCTGTCTCTAGAGTGCTGGGATTAAAGGTGTAAGCCCCCACCACACAGTCACAATTTAACTTTTCAATACCAAAGAAGTGATCTAGAAATTAAACATGTTAGGAATTAGAAAGAGAGAACACTGCAAAAAAAAGTTAGAAATGGGGGTGGAGTGGGAAGACAGACTCCAGAAAAGAAGAAAGGACAGGGCCTAGTGCAATGTAACAGCAACCCTAGTCATAAGCTGGTTGAGCATGAGCTGGGAGCAGATATGACAGAGGGCAGTCTGCACAGCCACATGCAGAGAACAAGCCAGGAAGCTTGTTAAAGTTCTGGTTCATAGTTCATCCATAGTTTCTACTTCCGCTCCTTACCTGGATTCCCTCAGTGACAGACTTTGACCTGGAAGTGAGAGTCAAATAAACCTCTTCCTCCTCTAAGATGTTTTTGGTGTGGTTTATCACAGACACACTTTCTTGAAGATCATCTTACATCAGAAGCTCCACAAGTCTCCACATACTCCTGCATCATGGCTGCTTGAATTTTATCATTGGGTCTGTCTGACAGGTATGAGAGGGCCCAGCAGGCATCGGCCAGCACGTCAGTGTCACTGACAAACAGCAGCCACGGAAGGACATTCAGACAGGGAGAAACCTAGAAAAGAAAAGATGATTAGAAACTAAACAGAAACAAACTGAAATAAGATTAAGACTCTAAAGAAGCCTATCAGGCAGACA
>NW_026069894.1:0-6476 GCF_014885135.2 Alexandromys fortis
TTTTAACCCAGGCTTTTTCAGACCCAGGTCAGCTGGCCTTGGTGAGTTCCCGATAGAGCATCTCCATTGTCTCAGTGTGTGGGTGCACCCCTCGCAGTCCTGAGTTCCTTGCTCATGTTCGCTCTCCTTCTGCTCCTGATTTGGACTTAAATGATTTTTTTTAAGGGAAAAGTTTATTCATGTTTTTACAATGTCCTTCTCTTATGTTTTAGGGCTTCTCTTAGATAAGACCATAGTACATGTGATGAAGTGACTGTTTTCTAGTCAAACAATGGATGACTATTCTTAAGCCATGGGGTTAATATATCACTCTTTCTTATCTCCTTTGAGGATGATAGCTCTTCCTAGTAAGGGAAACTTCAATGAATTTTCTTCCAACTTATAGACAAGAAAAACTGCATTAGATGTAGGTTATCAGTTATTATATAAATAATGTTGTCATCACAACCATAGTAAGTTGGTAATTCATATGTTTGCTCTAACCTTTCTGCTGGAGATATATTTCCTACAGACATTCCTGTCTGAAGTATGTAATTGATGTACAAGTAATAGAATCAGTCCCCATTCGATTCACTTTGTGCCACTGATAAAAACAGGGTTGCACATTTTTTTGCTTGATATGTGCCTTCATGGTCCCCAAGTGACTACCATCACGTTTTTCTGCTACATTTTAACAAGTAACTTTCTGTGTTAGCTAATTGTATGTTGAGTTGACACAAATTAGAGTCATTTGGAAAGAGGGACTCTCTTTCGAAACAATGTTCCCACCAGATACATCTGCAGGCAAGTCTGTGGTGCATTTTCTTAATTAGTGATGGATGTGATGGGGCCAGTCCATTGTGGCAGGTGATGTAAAGCATGAAAGAGAGGCTGAGTTAGACTTGACTTAGGCATAAAGCCTGTAAGCAGCACTGCTCCATGGCATCTGCATCAGTTCCTGCCTTTGAGTTGCTCTTTGAGTTTGGACAATGACTTCCTTGGAAGATGAACTAATAACTGTAAAGTGAAATAAACCCTGTCCTCCCCAGGTTGCTTTTGGTTATGCTGTTTCCCAATAGAAACTCTAAGACAATATCCAACAAGGGGCTAATGTTAAAGAGGTTTGGTAAAGACCATTTCTCCTAAATTAACTCATAATACCAAAAGTTTGACTTTGAATAAATCCATGAGCTCTTTTCTGAAATATCTACATCTTGGTCTTAGTCGTTGTAATTTGAATGAGAAATGACTTCCTTGGGCTCATGCACTCAATCAGTAGGTCATTAGTTTCCAGTGTTATTTGTGTGTTTGACTATGGAACTTTTAAAAACGAGCACAATGTACAGGAAGTATGCCTGTGGGATTGAGCTTTGAGAGTAGATATAATTTCATGTCATTTCCTACCTCACCCCTGTCTTGCTCGCTCTTTCTTTGTTTCATTTGTGTATGTGGAAATTTTATCAGCAACCGTTCTGCAATGTGTTTTCCAACATGATGAATTCTGTACCTCTGAACCTGTAGGCTAAACTAAACCCTCCCTTCTCAAGTTGTTTTTCACTGTGCTGTTTCATCACAGTGTGAGAAAATGAACAAAGTTATCCTCCAATCAACACATACACTGTAAATGCATTCCTCCCTCTAAAGGAAACCTGTATAGATGTTGAAAAGTAAGAAACTAAGCTTACTATAGGCATGGATTTTATTACTAATAATGTATGTATTCTTCATCTCTTTCAAGCAAAATTAATAAGAAAATCATAAAAGATGTCTAGTTACCAATGAAGACAGTCTTTATTTTTCCTCTAAGATTAGAAATTGAATTTGAACAAAGGTATAATTTTCAATATAAAGTAAATGACACCACACTTGCCTTTTTGTCCATTCAAGTATCCTCCTCACATACACACTGTGTGATAAATGTCTGCCATGAAGTCTTAAATCACTAGATACTTTTGAGCTACATTGTGTTCCCTGGAAGCCTACTAGCACAGAAATACAGATCAACTGTTTAAAAACTTGCCAAATTATAATATTAACGTTGGAAGAGAGATACAGGGCAATTTGAAAATTTTATTTTGATCATTAACATATACTACTGAGAGAAAACAAATGGCAGTCTTTTCCCAGGATAGGCATTTTTTGTTTGCTCATGCTAATTAGTAGAGTTTGTATAAATGCACAATAATGCTCTGTTATGCAGAGCTTATTTCTTTTTAATGTCAATAAATATTCCCACCGTGCACACCAATTAACTACCTATGACCAGGACAAATGTGGGAGCTTTGCCTCCTTTCTTTTATTTGTGAATGTACTGAGTTATAAAATGTATCAGCCACATCTGCAAGTTATCTGAGCAAGCATTTTTAATTTAAGATTGAGGAACTGGGGCAAAGATTGCCAAGTCAAACACCTAGGATCTAGGATTCCAGAATGATTAGTAAGAATGTATTTCTGATAGTGTAGAAATGGTTCAGTGGATAAAAGTGTTTCTTGATATACATACCTAACAGCCTGAGTTTAGAGCAGAGAAGACCAGATGAAGTACTGTAGGCTAAAACGACTCATTCATTCCCTGCTGCCCAGACCCTAAATAATCACACCGACTGTATTAATTAAAACACTGCTTGGCCAATCACTTAGTCATATAGCTAACTAGCTCTTATGTCTTAAATTAACCCATTTTTATTATTTTATATTTTACCACAAGGCTTGTGGTTTACCAGTAAAGTTCTTAGGTGTCTGCCTCCTCGGCAGCTACCTGGCTTCTCATTGACTCTGCCTACTTTCTCCTCTATCTCTGCTTGGAATTCCTGCCTTCCTCTATTCTGTTCTGTGATGGGCCCAAGGCAGCTTCTTTATTAACCAATGGTATATTGAGGGAAATCCCATATCAAAGTAAAATTAGTATTTATAATCCCAGTGTAACCCTATGGGGAAATGGGAGGTGGACATGGAAAATATCTAGAAACTCATAACCAGCTAACCAAAAGATTGTATCTTAAGCAAGATGGAAAGGGGAGAACTCACTCTTGTTTTTTACTTCCACACATATGCCATGGATTGTGACTGTTTCCTCATATGGGTAATCAAGCATACACATATACATGTTGGATGCACACACACACAGAGATACATATGCACATTGCACTTCTAAGTGCATTAAGGGATATTTTAGACTATGCATTTTCTTAAGGCAACACGCTTCACCAGCTTTACTTTCTCTCTGTTTATTGCTGAGAAATATGAACTAGGAGTCAGAATTAATATTATGTAATGATTAAACGTATCAGGTTTTTCAGTCACACTGACCTGAATTTCACTGTCAGTTCTCAACCAAATTAAAGTCCATTAAAAAAAAAAAGTAGAAAATAACCAAGAACATTTTCTAAAATGAGAGTAATGAGGGACACACTGACATGGCAATTATGAAATACATTATAAACTTTTTATATCATTACAATGATGAAAACAAAGTGATTTAGTTCATATCAGTGATCAGATACTCAGAGTAAAAAAGTACTGTGCAGCCCAATTTAGAGGACTCTGAGCTGAGGTTGGCAACTCATGCCTTTTACCCCAGCTCCTGAGAGTTTGAAACTGGAGGATGAAAAATTCAAGGTCATGCTTGGGCACATAGTGATTTTGAAGCCAGTCCACACTACATAAAATCCTGTCTCAAAATCAAATCAAACCAATCAAATCAAAATAAATAGCAGACCAGACAAACTTAGGAGAATGTAGACTTGTAAAACTTTGCTTTATAATGATTCCAGATTAATTAGGAAGAATAAATGCTCATAAAATGGTATAGCAAAATTGGCTTAATTTGGATAAAAAATCTGATTATATCTATCATGTTGTACATTTTTCAGTCTTGTAGTAATGCCAAAATTTCATATGAAAAATAGAAGTTATATTGAAAACTATAAACATTAAAGTTTAAAACATAAAATCTTAAAAGCTTAAAACTTAAAAATCTTTGGATTTATAGAAAATTAAGTACCACATTATTAGGCAAAAAAAGATATTTAATCATAGAAAAATTTTATCATTTTTTTTAATTCCATTCCAACATGTTTGCAACAGCTTAGGGAAATGAATTTAAACTTGATGAGGGTTAAGAAGCTCTTCAAATTTCTTACTTCTTTGAGATATGGTGGAGCTCAGAATGGTTTTGAACTATCCTCTTGTCTCTCTTTCCCTAAGTGCTTGCTTAGAGGCATATTCCATTATCAGTAAAGCATCTTAGTCAAGTTGTTCCCAATCCAGCTAAATTGACTTACCAGGAAAAGAGATTGGATCTCTACCAGTGTATAGCTACTTTCTAATGAGTTTGATGAGCACTGAATTCCTGATAAATCCTTTGACTCCTGAACACCGCTGGAAGGGGAGACTTCATTGCTTCTGTTCCAGTGATGGTTGCATTTGAATGTCAGATTAACTGGATTTAGGATTAGTATGGAGCTAAACCCTGCTGTGGGACAATAGTTTGTATCCTGTTAATTGCATTTTAATAAAACGCTGATTGGCCAGTAGCCATGCAGGAAGTATAGGCAGGACAACCAGGACAGGAAGTAGAGGCATATCAGTGAGAACAGGAGAATTCTGGGGTAAAGGAAGCCCTAATCTGCAGTTGTGACCCAGCAACAGAAGAAGCAAGAAGTGACTGCCTTGCCGAATAAGGTACCGAGCCACATGGCTAACATAGACAAGAATAATGGGCTAATATAAGTTATAAGAGTTAATAAAAAGTCTGAGCTACTTGACCAATCAGTTTATAACTAATGTAGACCTCTGTGTGATTTCTTAGGACTAAATGGCGGGGGGGGGGGACTTGGTGGGACAGAAAACTCAGACAACATACAGATCTTCCAAAGATCTTCATAAAATGGCATTTAAAATGTTTTAATAATTTAAGACTCTTGACGACAATGGGACACATTTGCTCCTGGCAGCACCAATCTACATCAAGAGGCTGATGGACTTCGGAGCATTTCCTTATGGAGTTTGCTAGCCATTTGGACAAGAATCTACTTTTGTCTGGACTTCTTGATAGTATGCTGTGCAAACTGGACTTGCAGGACACAAAGAAAATTGATTGCTGAACGTGCCCAGTGGTGAGACAGTCCTTTGGGGTTTCTGCTTCATGAGAGAGTCTGTCAGACATTCTGCAAGATACAGAAGAAAATGACTGACAAACTGCAAATGTAGGCAGAACTGTCTTTGAAATTTCCTGCTTTCATGGAAAAATCTGCCAGATACTATGGGACTGTAGGTTAAAGATGGGTGCCCCAATATTGAAGAGAAACTTTGGGTGACTATCCAGGCAGTAACATGTTTTTGTAAATTCTAGAATTTTGGGAGTTGCTTACTATGCACTTCCTATTAACTTAGGTAATATTATATCCTTCTTGGTTCTTTGATGGAGTTGAAGAACAGATAATTATGATTGCAGTTTTCCTTAGTTATGATAAAAGATAAAGTAGATCTAAATATTGTAACTGTAATTCTTGCTTGGTACTGGTTAAGTTATATATAATTTTACTATGTTAAAGTTAAAATCGTCCTTTTTGTTTGAATAGAAAAAGAGAGGTGATGTGGGATTCCTCTCTGCATGCTTTGAATAGGTTTTATTGTCATTGGTTAGTAAAGAAGCTGCTTTCAGCCAGTTGCTCAACAGAGTAAAGCTAGGTGAGAAAGCTAAACTGAATGCTGGGAGAAAGTAGATGGAGTCAGGAAGATGCCCTGCAGCCAACAGAAGAGAAAGATGCCAGCAGCCAACCGGAACTATGCAGGTAGGCCATGAGCCTCATGGAAAATATAAAATAATAGAAATCGTTTAATTTAAGATATAAGAGATATCTAGAAATATGCATAAGCTAATATGCCAAGCAGTGATTTAATTAATACAGTTTTGTGTGGTTATTTTTAGTCTGGGCAACTGGAAAATGAATGAGCAGCCTCCAACAACAGGAATCAAAGCCACTTTTTTTTCTCTATTCTCCAACTCTTTCCTCTTAGTAGCTGTGGAGATTTATAGCTTGCCTGGCCTGTTGTCTTCCTCGTAAACGATAATAAAATTATTATCAAATTTCCTTTTGAATTAATCTTACTTTGCTATCAAGAATGCAAACTCAAAAGGAATGCAGGATTTTACTTGTGTCTTGGTTTACATTCTATTACTATGAAGAAATCTCATGACCAATGTATCTTATAAAAAGAAATCACTTAATTGGGCACTTGATTACAGTTTCAGAGGGGTAGTCCCTGGCCATCATGGCAGAGAGCCTGGTTGGGAGCATGGCAGCAATCAGGCAGGCATGCCACTGGAGCAGAAGCTGTGGGCTTACATACTGATCACAGGTTCAGGAAGAAAAAGAGGGGAGTGGTACTGCCATAGGTATTTGAAACCTCAAAGTGCTCCCCCCTCTCTATATATATGGAGAGAAATATTTCTTACACACACACACACACACACACACACACACACACACACA
>NW_026069895.1:0-995 GCF_014885135.2 Alexandromys fortis
GAGCAAGAAACATATAACAAAAGTTTTGCTAAACATTCTATCTCAAGGAGTCTAAATAATGTAAAGACTAACTATAATTATCTAATCTTCAACTTTGTCAAAGATCTGAGAAGGGAAGTAATATTACTTAAGCAACCAGGAAGAACAAACGAGAAATTTCCAAAATGTGCAACAAATGCAGAGACCACTGACTACCTGAGCAATCACCCAAAGTCTCCTTTGTAATGTTGAGTCAACCAACTTTGGCTAAAGCCTAACATAACCGACATACCATTATTAAAGACAAGAAACTTTTTTAGAACTATCCTACCTTGTCTTGGCAAGATAAGACAATTCTGTTTTATCCACTTATGGATATTTTGTATCTTTGTCAGTAGTCGAGGTATGGGCTTTTCTTTTGCCTGAAGGCCAGTTGTGCCAAGAAGAAGACAAGCTCTCAGTGGAGTGTCTTTGGTGCTCAACGTTCTCTCGGGAGTAGAGCAGTGTTGCCAGGAGTGATTGTGTCTCGTTGGCACAGAATTTTAGCTTAGATTAAAGGCAATTTTCTATAGCTCTCCGAAGAGGTTGAAGATTATACTATCTATTCTAAATATAATCTCTATGTATCAAAAAACGTGATTATCCTAAATATAAAAATGACAAACATATAATTTTCAATACCTATCTAACTTGAAGACTAAGAAAATAGAAATGTGTATTCTAATATGGTAAATATATCAATACAATATAGACAGAGGTATAAGCATACTCTTATACAATAGAGTTAGAGCACTCACATTTAATATTTAATATATCAATATACAATAATCAATACCAATACAATTTTCTAAAAGCAATAATTCACATATACCAATCATCCCATCAAACCAGTTAATCCCCCCCTTTTTTGTGTATTTCTTTTTTTTATTGAGAAAAGGAAAAGAAAAAAAAGTTTCCACTTCCTCCCAGCCTCCCATTTCCTTCCCCCTCCTCCCACCCTTCTCCCCCTCCCCCCA
>NW_026069895.1:4755-6474 GCF_014885135.2 Alexandromys fortis
AGGGAGGGGGAATGGAGTGGGGGGAGGGGGAGAGGGGGAAGGGAATGGAGGGAGGGGGCGATGTGTGGGAGGAGGGGGAGGGAAATGGCTTAATGTATTTCTTGTTCTTAGATCGTAATCAGATTAGTCTTTTAGAACGTGCCATTGCTAACTGGGGGGAAACCAGACTCCACAAAAGGCCATTTCTCTTCTTTCCTACCTTTAAAAGAATGCTCATCAAACAAATGGCTGAATTTGCAGCCTTCTCTATGTCAAGGATTAGGCCTGGAGTGTCAGGACTTTCTTAAAGAGAGTAAAGGAAACTGTCACTACTGAATCCACTGCTGTAAATAAACATCAGATTCATTACTTAGCTTTAAGGGGAAATGCTGAATTTGCAAAGTAGATCTAAGAACACTTACCACTGTTAAGCTCTTTGGTTGTCTCTGTCCCTCATCATTGGCGATGAACAGAGCATCTCTGAACAATTGTTTATACAGTGCTATTGAAGAAACCATTTCTGCTTAAGAAAAACTATCTTCTGTTTCTGCTTATTTTGAAGATGTAGGGATTTTCCACAAACACATTAAAAAATATTTGTTCTTTATCAAAATTCCAGCCTCCCAACAGCAACGTGATAGGGAATGCTTCTGTGAGCTTTAGGATTCCCTGTACCTCAGTACCTGTCTTCGCACCATGAGAGCGTTTTTATGTTAAAAGCTGCCCTTTAAAAAAGGCGATACACTTTCCTACTCTTCTGAACATTGCTTTCCCTTGATTTGGCATTTTACAATTGTTGTAGACTATGGGGAGGGGGTGGGAGTGAAGAGTAAAGGAGAGAATATGAGGAGGGACAACTAACATGAAAGGCCTTTTGCAAAGCCACTGTAGAAATATCCTAATATACATATACATATACATATGGAAAGGAGACGTCACATACCAGGAGGGAATATGCCCCAACTAGACATCTTGTGACACCAAGGAAAACACCCAGTATCAAGAATGGGTTATATCTTCTCGAGTTGTTGCCCAATGTGGTCCCATAGACACCCCAAACAACACATGCTATTGCCAAGGATCTCGGTTAGTCTCAGTAGCACTTTTGTTTTTTAAAGATTCATTAATTCGTTTTTTTAAAATTTGTGTGTAGGTATGTGTGCCCACTTGAGTTTATTTATACCATCTAAGTGTGGTGCCTATGAAGTCCAGAGGGCACTGGATCCTCTGAGAGCAGAATTACAGGCAATTGTGTGCTGATGTGGATGCTAGGAACTGAACCTGGGTCATCTGCAAGAGCAGTAACTGTTCTTAAGTAATGACTCATTGCCCAGCCCTGGTCATCAGTGTTTCTTTCATCAGTGTCTATCTGATAATGCCTTGCACAATCTCTGCTGTATAAAAGTGTTGCATTAGTTTTCCCAGGGGAGAACTGAGCAAACATCTCTTCATTCCAAATATGGCACCAAAGACAGAACAAAGCACAATCACACAAAGTCCAACTTTGTGAACTACTGATGAATTCATTATGCTTTTGTTGCACTCAGGCTGTACCCTTGCCCTAAGTTCCATCATACTGTGTAAAGTGGTGTTTTTTCAATCTATGCCGTGATGGATTTTTGTTTGTTTGTTTGTTTTTTTGTTTTGTTTGTTTTTCGAGACAGAGTTTCTCTGTAGCTTTGGTGCCTGTCCTGGAACTAGCTCTTGTAGACCAGGCTGGTCTCGAACTCACAGAGATCC
>NW_026069896.1:0-499 GCF_014885135.2 Alexandromys fortis
GGGGAAGAGACAGAAATCTTTAATAAACGAATAAAAAAAAAGAAAAACACAAACAGCACCACGTACCCATGCCAGCACGTGATCGGGTCCATGCCAGACCCCTGTTAAAGCATCCTTCCAGGTCACCATTCCTTTTGAAGGACTGGATGGACATGAATGCCTGTCTGTGGCAGACTGATTGGAATTATCCAAGTTCAAAAAATTTAAAGTAAATAAGGCTAAAGAAAGTCTATTCTTAGTGGTTTGCTTATGGCCTATTCCCCCTTTTTGTTTTTGAAGTATCTCTTTTATAGATCGATGGGCACGTTCCACAATGCCTTGTCCTTGTGGATTGTATGGCAGTCTGTTGAAATAGGAGCAGCGGTGGGGCTGCGTCCCCAGCACCCCGGCCGTCTGCTAGCTCATGCCTGAAATAACAACACACAAACTGTATTCATTTAAACACTGCTTAACCCATTTCTATCTAGCCTCTTCTAGGCTAATTCTCATATTAATTTAG
>NW_026069896.1:3114-7478 GCF_014885135.2 Alexandromys fortis
GGGAGGCTGGGAGGAGGCGGAAACTTTTTTTTTTCCTTTTCTCAATTAAAAAAAAACATTATACAGAGGTTTTAACTCATAGTTTGGTAACTTCAAATAACATCTAATCCAATTAATATCACCTAACAGCTTTTGAAAATCATTTAGCGTTTTTAAATTATCTTTCCTTAACTCTATCTTTTGAGGGATGATGTGTTTCTCACAAACTCTTACTCCTAAATCATTAACAATTTTATCCTTTTGTACCTTTTCAGGAGCTACATGTAGTCCTCTCCTTTCAAGTAGCTTAATAAGCTCCACATAGGCCTGATCTAACATTCGTTCATTCTTGGCAGCCAGCAATATATCGTCCATATAATGAGCACATCTTAGAGTGGGAAATTTTTCTTTAAGGGGTGTGATAGCCTCCCCTACATACAGCTGACACATTGTAGCACTATTGGCCGTTCCCTGTGGCAAGACAACCCACTCATATCTTTTGTCTGGTTCTTCATGATAAGAGATGGAACTGTAAAGGCAAATCTCTCGCTGTCTTTATCAAACAAAGGAATGGAGAAAAAACAATCTTTTATATCTATTACAATAATAGGCCAGGAGGCATGCAAAGAGGATAGTAATGGTAACCCGCATTGCACTGGTCCCATGACTTGCATTTGATTATTAACAGCTCGCAAATCATGTAATAGGCGCCACTTTCCCGATTTTTTCCCCGATTACAAAGATAGATGTGTTCCAGGGGGAAATGGATGGTTTAATATGACCTAGAGTTAACTGTTCCATTATTAAATCATTGGCAGCCATGAGCTTCTCAGAGGAAAGAGGCCACTGAGGAACCCACACTGGCTCCTCTGTTTTCCAAGTAATGGGAATTCCTTCCCCCCCATCCCTTGTCTAGGTTTTCTTAGTTCTGCCACTATCGGATCTTTCCGTCCTTGTAAATACCTTCCCAATCCAAAATTCGGATGGCAGCCCATATTTTTCATAATGGTTTGAGCTTTTTCTGAATATTCGTTACTTAATTTAAAACTCATAGATTTCATGAGATCTCTTCCCCATAATGATACTGGAAGTTCAAGAACATAAGGTTGAATTACTCCGGAGTGGCCCTCTGTATCCTGCCAATTTAATAAATTAGCACTAATACTAGGAGCACCTGCATATCCTAATCCTTGTAAGGTGTGTGATGAGGTCTGTATAGGCCATCCTCGCGGCCAATCTTTACTAGCTATGATACTTTTATCCACCCCTGTATCCAAAAGGCCTGTGATCTTGACTCCATTAACAGTTGTAAAATAGGCCTTTGGTCCAAATCCAAGAATAAAAATGTTAAGTCTGTACCTGATGAACCAAATCCCTTATCTCCTCTTTCAATGTCTTTAGCTGGATGTTTGTCACGTAGACTAGGCAAAATAACAAGTTGAGCTATCCTATCACCTGGGGAAATCGCGATAATGCCTTTAGGCGACTCAACCATGATTTTAACAATGCCTGTAAAGTCTGGATCAATTATCCCTGGGTGAACTTGTAAGCCTCTTAAGGTGGTAGATGATCTCCCTATCAATAGACCCACTGAAGGCTGAAGGGGACCCTGAAAGTCAGAGTCTACAGTTTGGACCCCCATTTGAGGTGTCAATACAAGTCTGGTGGTGGCACGAAGGTCCAATCCTGCTGAACCTGCAGTAGCTCTCCGCGGTCCTTGGGGGTATCTGAAGGTTGGCCACTGCTCCTGACTCCCTTCTCTGCTCTGATCCTCCATTGCCCCATATATTTGTGGGCCCTGAGGCTGGGGGCCCCGCTGTTCGTTTCTTTGGCACAGTAACATTTACTAGAGGTTGTCCATTAATATCTTTTACTGACCTACACCCAATCGCCCAATGCCTTCCTTTTCTACATCTGGGGCCTAGTCCTGGAATTGGGCGTTGACCATTTCCAGCTTCTTGGGCATGCCCCTGCTGAGTGCTTCCTCCTTGAGGGCAGTTATGCCTTATATGGCCTGCCTTGCCACAACGAAAACAAGTTCCTGCATTGCCACCATTTTTTACTTAGCCTAAGTACAGCAGCAGCTAGCCCAGAACTGGTTAACGGACCTGCTAACTCTCAACATGTTCTCATCCAGTATTCCAACCCTCTGTTCTTGTAAGGAGTGATAGCTGCCCTGCATTCTTTAGTACGTTGTTCATATGCTAACTGCTTGACTAACGGCACAGCGGTGTCAGGATCACCAAATATCTTTCCTGCCCCTTCCACCAGTCTAGCCACCAAATCAGAAAAAGGCTCTGTAGGTCCTTGAATAATCTTTGCCAAATTACCTCTTACTTCCCCTCTATTGGGTAAAGACTTCCAGGCTGGAGTAGCAAGATTGTTAATTTGCTCATACACCTGAGGTGGATATCCATTTTGCTGATTGGCAAATCTACCTTGTCCGAGTAGCATGTCTGTATCCCAGGCTGCTTGAGCTCCCCCAGCTGCTAAATTTATCGCAGCCTGGCCATTGGCAAATTCAATGAAAGAAGCTTTCCAATCCAAATATTGACCAGGGGATAAGCAAGCTTTTGCAAAATTCATCCAATCAGCTGGAGTCATAGCACATCTATGTAAAGCCTCCACCCGAGCCACTGTAAAAGAGGCTGAAACGCCATAGGTTCGGACAGACTCGGCCAATGTTTTAATAACTTTGAAATTTAAGGGCTCATGGTATCTGTTGCCTTGCTGGTCTTGAAACACTGGGAAAGCAGTCATCATTCTATCTCCTTTCTGGGTCATCATTTCCGCTCTGACTTCCTTCCATACTCCAGGACTGAAAGAAATCCCTCCTTCTGCTCCCATGACCCCAGGATACTGAGGGGGAGGGCCGAAGGAGTTACACTCCTTCCTATACTTTCAAGTTGTTTTTGCTTCTGTTCCTCCCTTTCTTTCCTCTTGATCTTAAGGATAGATTCTAGGGGGACTACATAAAAGCCCTCCTCTTCCTCCTCCTCATCAGACTCTGAGTGAGTGGAAATATCTGACTCCTCCAGTTCTGACAGATTAGTATGTAAACCTGTTTTTCTTTTTCCTGGGTCCTTTTTCCTCATTCCTTTACCTGACCCAGCGTCAAACATAACCTTTTTAGAGGCTGCTCTCTCAGATCTCTCCTCCTGTTGAATCTCTAAGGCAGCCTGGCTATTCTCTATTGCTTCATTATGCCTTTGGTCTAAACAACGCCACATTAGCTTCCAAACCGACCCGACTCCTTTAAGAGCTAAAAAAATTGGATGCGAAGGTGAAGCGCCCACTAAAACAAATATTAAATTCTTACAATTTTACTTTTAATCCGTCCACTATTGTCGTGGTTCTGCTACCTTGTTCTCCCTTTTCCTATTGGTGAGAACAAAAAACCAGCCTTACCTGAGGACTGTCGGTGCACCCCCTGACTGCAGCAAGTTCTGGGCTCCACTGAGAGAGGTTTGGAGGTTCCCCGTACGAGGCCACCAATTGTCGCGTCCACCCTCGACCCGCAAGGAAAAACGCAACATCCAGAGCTCTTCTTGCAGCAGTTTTCAGGACTTTATCCACAGCAATCTATCTCCTTCTCCTTCTCTTTCCCTCTCTTTACCCTCTCTCTCCGGGCAAACCTCTCCCAGCCCTTATGTAGGCATGGGCTGCCAACCCCAAACTGCCAGGTGGGCACTGCCCATAGGTTCACGCATATGCAGGCAGCTGTTAATCATTGCGTGATCATAGCATAGGTCAGGCCTTAGCCATCTCAGGAGTTGATTATTCATCTCCATCAGGTGTGACACCACGCAGCTCGCTACATAAACTCTTTAAATATTATTATCAATATTAAGGATTTTGAAGTAAAAACAAACCTTTAAAAATTTAAATTAAAATATTAACTTTAAAAATAATAAAATATTTTAGTATCTGTGCTTGGGATATAACTTGGTGGTAGAATGACTGCCTAGATTGCACCAGGCTATGGTTTTGAAACATTGAACTGAAAAGATAAGTGAACATGCAGAATTTATATGAGGCACCTTATATCACTTCTCTGAAGCTCAGAAAGAACATTAGAGCCAGGTTGGTGGGAAGGAGAGCTGCCAAATCCTGTTTTCAGTACTCTGGAACTAACTGCAACTGGGAATATCTCCATAATCCCCAAGGGTGATTTGACTGTCAACATTCCAGCAGGAGGCTCAAGGTCCTGAGCCTGTCTGAGGATTTACATACAGCTAGTTCCTGGGATGGGAAAGCAAAATGGTCCAATGAACACCAGCTCAGTCCCTGGGATCTATAAGGTGGGGTGAGAGAACTGAGCGCCACAGGTTGTCCTCTGACCTTTACATGTATGTCATGAAGTGCATGTTCCTTTGTGATAAATG
>NW_026069896.1:9068-11625 GCF_014885135.2 Alexandromys fortis
TGTAAATACCTTCCCAATCCAAAATTCGGATGGCAGCCCATATTTTTCATAATGGTTTGAGCTTTTTCTGAATATTCGTTACTTAATTTAAAACTCATAGATTTCATGAGATCTCTTCCCCATAATGATACTGGAAGTTCAAGAACATAAGGTTGAATTACTCCGGAGTGGCCCTCTGTATCCTGCCAATTTAATAAATTAGCACTAATACTAGGAGCACCTGCATATCCTAATCCTTGTAAGGTGTGTGATGAGGTCTGTATAGGCCATCCTCGCGGCCAATCTTTACTAGCTATGATACTTTTATCCACCCCTGTATCCAAAAGGCCTGTGATCTTGACTCCATTAACAGTTGTAAAATAGGCCTTTGGTCCAAATCCAAGAATAAAAATGTTAAGTCTGTACCTGATGAACCAAATCCCTTATCTCCTCTTTCAATGTCTTTAGCTGGGTGTTTGTCACGTAGACTAGGCAAAATAACAAGTTGAGCTATCCTATCACCTGGGGAAATCGCGATAATGCCTTTAGGCGACTCAACCATGATTTTAACAATGCCTGTAAAGTCTGGATCAATTATCCCTGGGTGAACTTGTAAGCCTCTTAAGGTGGTAGATGATCTCCCTATCAATAGACCCACTGAAGGCTGAAGGGGACCCTGAAAGTCAGAGTCTACAGTTTGGACCCCCATTTGAGGTGTCAATACAAGTCTGGTGGTGGCACGAAGGTCCAATCCTGCTGAACCTGCAGTAGCTCTCCGCGGTCCTTGGGGGTATCTGAAGGTTGGCCACTGCTCCTGACTCCCTTCTCTGCTCTGATCCTCCATTGCCCCATATATTTGTGGGCCCTGAGGCTGGGGGCCCCGCTGTTCGTTTCTTTGGCACAGTAACATTTACTAGAGGTTGTCCATTAATATCTTTTACTGACCTACACCCAATCGCCCAATGCCTTCCTTTTCTACATCTGGGGCCTAGTCCTGGAATTGGGCGTTGACCATTTCCAGCTTCTTGGGCATGCCCCTGCTGAGTGCTTCCTCCTTGAGGGCAGTTATGCCTTATATGGCCTGCCTTGCCACAACGAAAACAAGTTCCTGCATTGCCACCATTTTTTACTTAGCCTAAGTACAGCAGCAGCTAGCCCAGAACTGGTTAACGGACCTGCTAACTCTCAACATGTTCTCATCCAGTATTCCAACCCTCTGTTCTTGTAAGGAGTGATAGCTGCCCTGCATTCTTTAGTACGTTGTTCATATGCTAACTGCTTGACTAACGGCACAGCGGTGTCAGGATCACCAAATATCTTTCCTGCCCCTTCCACCAGTCTAGCCACCAAATCAGAAAAAGGCTCTGTAGGTCCTTGAATAATCTTTGCCAAATTACCTCTTACTTCCCCTCTATTGGGTAAAGACTTCCAGGCTGGAGTAGCAAGATTGTTAATTTGCTCATACACCTGAGGTGGATATCCATTTTGCTGATTGGCAAATCTACCTTGTCCGAGTAGCATGTCTGTATCCCAGGCTGCTTGAGCTCCCCCAGCTGCTAAATTTATCGCAGCCTGGCCATTGGCAAATTCAATGAAAGAAGCTTTCCAATCCAAATATTGACCAGGGGATAAGCAAGCTTTTGCAAAATTCATCCAATCAGCTGGAGTCATAGCACATCTATGTAAAGCCTCCACCCGAGCCACTGTAAAAGAGGCTGAAACGCCATAGGTTCGGACAGACTCGGCCAATGTTTTAATAACTTTGAAATTTAAGGGCTCATGGTATCTGTTGCCTTGCTGGTCTTGAAACACTGGGAAAGCAGTCATCATTCTATCTCCTTTCTGGGTCATCATTTCCGCTCTGACTTCCTTCCATACTCCAGGACTGAAAGAAATCCCTCCTTCTGCTCCCATGACCCCAGGATACTGAGGGGGAGGGCCGAAGGAGTTACACTCCTTCCTATACTTTCAAGTTGTTTTTGCTTCTGTTCCTCCCTTTCTTTCCTCTTGATCTTAAGGATAGATTCTAGGGGGACTACATAAAAGCCCTCCTCTTCCTCCTCCTCATCAGACTCTGAGTGAGTGGAAATATCTGACTCCTCCAGTTCTGACAGATTAGTATGTAAACCTGTTTTTCTTTTTCCTGGGTCCTTTTTCCTCATTCCTTTACCTGACCCAGCGTCAAACATAACCTTTTTAGAGGCTGCTCTCTCAGATCTCTCCTCCTGTTGAATCTCTAAGGCAGCCTGGCTATTCTCTATTGCTTCATTATGACTTTGGTCTAAACAACGCCACATTAGCTTCCAAACCGACCCGACTCCTTTAAGAGCTAAAAAAATTGGATGTGAAGGTGAAGCGCCCATCTGAAACAAATATTATATTCTTACAATTTTACTTTTAATCCGTCCACTTTTTGTCGTGGTTCTGCTACCTTGTTCTCCCTTTTCCTATTGGTGAGAACAAAAAACCAGCCTTACCTGAGGACTGTCGGTGCACCCCCTGACTGCAGCAAGTTCTGGGCTCCACTGAGAGAGGTTTGGAGGTTCCCCGTACGAGGCCACCAATTGTCGCGTCCACC
>NW_026069897.1:0-6504 GCF_014885135.2 Alexandromys fortis
GGGTTTTGATTTTATGCAAGGGAACAGGGAAGATGTGATGAGATGGGGAGATAATTGGAATCAGAGTGCATGATCTGAAATCCAGAAAGAATGAAAAAGAGAGAGAGAGAGAGAGAGAGAGAGAGAGAGAGAGAGAGAGAGAGAGAGAGAGAGAGAGAGAGAGAGAGAGAGAGAGAAGGAAAAATCAAGTTTGAAATATGAGTTACATCCTGGTGTGTCAATGGTCAGGAAGGCCACCAGGTATATAGTACAACATAAACTGTAACTAGGTGATGAGTTCCCACTGCTGCAGACACGGTACTCTTTGGTTGTACAGTTCTACTTTCAACTATGACATCAGCATAAAGAATGAAAGGAAGACACATCATTTTCTTTTATAAATGCAGTAGTTCTATTTCCTCTAGACTGAAAACAAACAAACAAACAAAAACTAAGTATTAAAAAAAATTCCCAAACGAAGTAGAAAAAGACAAGATCTCTTGTTTAAATTGAAAGCATAGGGACCATGGGAGAGGGTAGAATGGGAGGGGATACAAAGGGAGGGGAGTGGAGATAAATATATAGCTCAATAAAAAATTCCCAAACTAGTAATACCCCATTATAGTACATGTGAAACAGGCAGAAAACAGTCACATTGTTCCTTTCTCATCCTTTTACAATTTATTTCATGTCAAATAAATTTTAAATTTATTTTTAATTGAGTTACAAGGTAGTAGGTTTCCTAATTGGCTTTTCCATACAGGCTTTATTTTTATCAGTCTTCCCCCATCCCTGTCTTCTGATTTTCTATCCCTCAGTTTTAAACCATCTAACCACCAATCGTAGAATCTCTACTTTATATGCCCTATGTTCTGCTACCATCTCTCTTTCAAGATCCCCTGCTATAATCTCCCCTGTAAACTTCCATTGCTTCTACATATATATTAGGTTATACATACAAAACTAAATATCAAAGTTAGGATCTACATGTGAAAGAGGACTTGGGGCACATGTCTTGCCATGTATGAGTTACCTCAGTCAATATTATTTTACCAGTTGCATTAATTTACCTGCCAATTTTATAACTTCATTTTTCGTTTTAATTAAATAAAGTTTTACTCTGATTCTGTTCCTAGCTGTTCTAAACAGAACAGATATAGACATGAACAAGCAAGTAACTCTATAGCATGATATTGTTCTTTTTTCTTTCTTTCTCTTTTCTCTCTTTCTTCTAAAAGTGTATCCCAGGCTGGTCTCAAACTCATGATCCTCAATTCCTCTGCCTCCTTTAGCAAATCCTTCTTGTGTACACCTCCACAACCAGTGATTCTTTTTAGTTTATTCCCAGGAGAGGTATATCTTGGTCATATGGTAGTTCTAGTTTAGCTATTTGAGAAACCTCTAGATGGATTTCCAAAGATAAGTCACTAGTTCACACTCCTGCTGACAGTGTGCATGTAAACTTACCCATATCCATGTCAGACTCTGCTGTCATTTACCATTTTTTAATAATTATGACTATGGTTTTAACTGATTTTTAAAAAAAAACATTAAAATCTAATCATATACTCTGGGTGTTATTGTCTATTTTGACAATTATTCAGATTTTATGCTATTTAATGTAAACATACCAAGCATATGGATCTTTTAAATTTGCTAAGATATATAAAATCATGATTAGGGAAAAATATAAACCACTGTTTTATTCTACTTGTTTTAATATATTATTCACAAGTAAGAAGTAAAGTTGATGATTTCAGTTTCAACCACTTCAAGAAGGAGAAAAAGAAAAGAGCGAGATGGGAAGGAGGGATAAAATGGAGATGAAAGATGAGAGAAAAGAGAAGAGGAAGGAAGAGGAGAAGGAGAAAAAGAGGAGGAGGATGAGAAATGGCAGCGTATATTATGCTACAGATAGACAGAGACAGACAGAGGGAGAGAATCTAAACAAAACCATCTTTCAAGTCATCTATAAAAGCTGCTGCTTCATGGGAGATGAAAAGTGAACATGATGCAGACCTCTGTCAAGTGGACATTAGAAAGAACTATTGGTGTTGACTGATACCTTCCTCAGGCTAGTCGATTCAAAATTTGTGCAAACCTCAAAATATTTCTCCCACTGATCTCTGAGAACCCCAGTTCAGATTATCTCTCGTTTTTTTAGGTTTGCTATGGATATAGGACCTGAGTGGTCTTGTCTGAATAATGTCCTTTACACACTCATAAGTAGCTGCACACAGAGACTAACCTTTAAAGACAAAGCCTAATTTTAAACAGTGTGAAGTGCTTCTTGCAAAAGGTCAAATGAGGACACAAAGAACACTCATCAGGGACATTTATAGTCCCTGGTTCTCTAGCAAAAGAAATATTTGATTGCATTGGTTTCACTGGGAAAATTTCATGTATAGCAGAAATTTGCTGATGTTGAGGGAGAATTAAGTCTAGAAGACATCTATAAAAAGCCCCTAAAATGTAGACTCTGTGGGCAGCAACCACTTTCCCAGGACTCTCCTCAATGCCCCAGTGACCTCCTTATTCCTCAAACTGTAGATTAGGGGGTTCAAAGCTGGGGTAACAACAGTGTAGAAAACAGAGAGGATGTTTTCTTGTTTGGGAGTGAGATAGGAACTGGGCAGGACAAACATGACTGTGAGAGCCCCATAGTACAATCCAACTACAGTCAAGTGGGAAGAGCAGGTGACAAGGGCTTTCTTTCTTCCTTCATTTGAAGGCTTGTTGAGCACTGTGAAAAGAATTAATGCATAGGAAGCTAGGATGGTAGCAAGAGGAGGAATTAGAAAGGCCACACCCATCACATAAACCATAAGCTCATATGTAGAGGTGTCTGCACAGGCCAGCTTCAGCAATGGAGGGATCTCACAAAATAGGTCTCTGATCTTCCGAGATTTGCAGAAGGGATACTGCATGGTGTGGATAGTATACCCTAGAGCACTCAGGAATCCCAGGATCCATGATGTAGCTACTCCAAGCCAGCAGATGCTTGGTCTCATGTAGATCATATAGTTCAGAGGATGACAAATGGCAGCATACCTGTCATAGGCCATGAAGGCCAGAAGGAGGTCTTCTGCACCACCCAGTGTGAGTGCCAGGAACATCTGAAGGGCACAGCCCCCAAAGGAGATAGTGTTGTCTTTGAGAAGAAAATCCATAAGAGCCTTGGGAATGACAATTGATGTGAGAAAGAAGTCTATGAGAGAGAGCTGCCCAAGCAAAAGGTACATGGGCACATGGAGTTGTCTATCCACAGTGATAACCAGGATCAACAGTCCATTGCTGGTCAGAGCCATTGTGTACATGACTGTGATCACGGCACAGAGCAGTTCAGGGGATCCACTGTCATCTAGAATCCCCACCAAGATGAAGGCACCTCCCAAGGTGGAGTTCCAAGGCTCCATTTTGTGTCATTTCTTTAGCTGACAAAGTAAGATAGTTCAATTCAGTTTTGCTAATTTGGACCTTGGTTTTGTAAGATCAGAGTTCATGAGAATGCCCAACATGACTCCAGTAAGATGATATTTTTCTACTAGTGAATGGCTTTGTTCCTTGGTTTTCAAATTTCTAATTGGTAATTGTATCTTGAAGAAAGATTTACCTATGTGGAATTCACATACAACACTAGTAATTTAAAAATAGTTTGTAACCTGATGAAAATATTGTACAAGATATTAAAACTGAAGAAGTGTCTTTCTGGGAGGACTAAACTAGCTTTGTTAAGATTAATAAAATACCCCAGCATTTTTTATTTGGGTCAATAAGTAATATTTGATTAGTACGTTTAATACTTCAGTTTGCTTTCTCCATAGACGTATGAATTTAAATGAACTTAAATATTAAATTATCAGTTGATGAAGAGATGTGAGTTTAATAAATTATTTTCATTTTTTGTTCACATTTCTGTTTTTATTTGTTTTTCCAAGATAGGCTTTCTCTGTGTAGCCCTGACTATCCTGGAACTGACTCTGTAGACCAACTTAGCCTCAAACTCATAGAGATATGCCTACCTCTACCTTCTGAATGCTTTCATTAAAAGCATGTGCCACCTCCTCCCAGCTTGTATGTTCTTAAACAAGGTCTTTTATGTCATCCAACAAGAACCTTTTGCTTCAACTTTTGTAGTGCTGATATTTTAAGTCTGTAGCAAACTCTCCAGATCATTTTCTAAATTTTGTAAGTCCACATTTGTTTGTAAGAAATCTCACTGCAAAAACATGATGTTTCCAGCTTAATTACCTGTTAGAAAGTTCCACATTCTCCATGAGCCTGAATGAAGATTACTGTCTAAAGCCAGGGAAAATTATGTTTGAGGAAGTGTTGGGGTTATGGCAAAACTTGACAGATGTCAGTTTAAGTACTTAGGTATTGCTCTGGACTCTTAATTCTTGACTTAAAATGCCTAAAACCTATACGTTATTGAAAGAGATAAAAATTCTTACCTTAGGTGGTCAGAATCCTAACTGCCTGTACCTGGATTCACATTGGATTGTTTGACAATGAAGGGTGTTTCATTACAAACAGGGAGGTCAGGTGTGGTTTCCTTCAGCAGTTTTTGATTTGTCTAAAGTCTGATAAGTTGGTGCAGTGTATTCAGAATCCATCTAATGTCAGATGTCAGGGATTAGTTCCTTTCATCTGCAGACATCACTGGAAATGGCAATGGGAACAACCAAGCAATTAACAGTTTTTGGTCAGTGTTTGAAGAAGTAAAAAAAAAAAAAAAATGCCATTGCTTTTCTCTCACCTGAGCAGAATTACTAGAAACTGTAGGTTCATCACCTTGCATGAAGTGAACCAGCTGCTCTAGCTTCCTGTCAGTCTTCAGACTGCTCTTGGGTGTTGCACTGAGGTTACCATGTTTCTGCTGCTGCCTAGGAGCCAATATCAAAGTCACAGGAAGGAAGTAGAAACTTTGATACTTAAAAAGCCCCGTCTTGCACCATTAAACGTCCCTGAGCCAAGCAGTACATTAGAGCCTTGTCTCATAGTTCCAAGACCACCTCTCTTCATTTTCCTTCCATATCTTTAGATGGACTTATATATTTTCACAGGTGACCTCCTTGAAAATGTTTATCTAGGAAACAAAAAAGTTAATGAGTCCTCCTGGGAGTGTTTTCTGGCTTGCTTTTCTTAAGACCTTTTCTCACTAAATAAGCTCTGAGACTCTAGGTTTCTCTTCCCACTGAATGTAGACCCAATTGCCTTAGCTGATGGGAACTTAAAAACACACACACCAAGATCTCACCAGACTTTTCTAAATTTTTATGAAATTCTAAATGAAAAATAGATAGTAACTAAAGAGAACTGCAAAGGTCCCTTAGGTCTGGAGCATAATGTCCTCTCCTCAGAATTTGTGGGATGTAGATTTCCTTACATTTTTTTCCCTCTTAGACTATTGTGATTCAATACAGCTACTCTGAGTAGTTGTGGAAGTGAGTTCATTTTTCTTTTTTCTCTAATGCCTCTGTGTGCTCATGTCTTGGTACCTTGAATGATAGTTAAAGAAAAAGAGTTCAATTTTCCTTTCATTAAGCAAGAAAGTAGAAAGAAATCCATCTAGTGTTAGAACTGTAGAGTCAATATTAAGTTAAATAATTTAAGTGCTTTCAGAGATAAAATACTCAGTATATAGAAACACTTGGATAACAATGGCCTATCAGTGGCAGTCATAGTACATTGGAGATAATCCTTTAAAAAATACTGAGCGATAATTTGGGACAGCTGAAGGCTCCACAGGCCCTGCTGGTGCCATTCCTCTCAGGTGGGTAAAA
This sequence comes from Alexandromys fortis, assembly GCF_014885135.2. Taxonomy (NCBI): domain Eukaryota; kingdom Metazoa; phylum Chordata; class Mammalia; order Rodentia; family Cricetidae; genus Alexandromys; species Alexandromys fortis. Next base: position 5,766 of record NW_026069897.1, read on the forward strand.
GACACTTCTGGTCACCCTGGGGTCACCACATTCCTGGTAGGTTGAAGGCATTCATAGACCCATGCAGTGCTGGTAGGTCCCATTAGGATGAGAAGATATATGGTGGAGAAATAGGAGAGAAAGTGGCAGAACAGCTCCTGTGCTGTGGATCAGGGCAGAACTGAAGAGATGAAGATGGTGAGGAATAGGCTGATGTGGGTGGCCTGTTTGCCACCCATAGCCAGAGTGATATCTGGGCCCAAGATACTACCAAGGTCCATATCTGAGTCTGCGGGCTTACTGCAGCCAGGGTCTGTGTTGATATCTATGACCCACGTTGCCACCAAAGGCCGCCAAGGTGCCTGGGTTCCGGGCCACCACTTGTGGCTAGGTTGGTGTCTGATGGCCATGCCAGCATTAGACCCATGCTAATTTGAGAGGTCTGTGCTGCAACCTGGGGCCATAAGCTGCTACTGAGGGCTATGTCTGGGTTCATGGCAGTATAGCAGCCAGAGACCGATTTGATGTTCATGCCTTCTATTACCACTGAGGATGGTTCAGGTGCCCACAGTCTTATAAGTCACCAGAGACCATGTGGGTGTCTCAGGTACATTCTGCCATTGGGGACATATTTATCTGGGTGGCCTGTTGTTGAATGAGGCTGTTCATTCATTCCCGCCTGCTCAGACTGAAAATAATCTGACAGAAACTATAGTCATTGCAATATTGTTTGGTCAATATCTTAAGAGCATTTCTGGCT
>NW_026069898.1:0-899 GCF_014885135.2 Alexandromys fortis
TAAAATCAGGAACAAGACAAGGATGTCCACTCTCTCCATAACTCTTCAATGTAGTGTTTGAACCCTTTGTTTAGGAACCACAAAAGCTGCAAGGAGATCCGGTCCAGTCACCAGGAGAGACATCACTGGTCTGAGTGAGTTTCTGACCACGGCAGCAGCCCGGGACAGGGAACTCAGACACCCCTCCTACACTTCCTGGTCATCCTCAGGGGCTACTCTACCAGATACCTCCTCTCTCTTTCTATCCCACCCAGCTTGCATCCACAACCCCCCCCCCTTTTTCTGACTCCCTTCCCTCTTTGACCACATAACATCTCCCAGCCCAGCCTGTTCGGGCTTTAGGACCAAATCCGAATCGGCAGGGCAAACGGGAGTGTGGTAGCTCCTTTGTTCCCACTAGCCTGCCTACAGCAAGCTAGGTAGGTCCTTTGTTTACGAACCACCCAATCAGCAAGGAGATCCGAACCCGGCACCAGGACAAACATCAGGCTTGCATCCACAACCCACCCAAAGCGCTCCTAAGGACCTCCATCTGGACGGTAGTCCATGTTTGAGTGCTGAGGAGTTCCAGCTCAAAAGAACGGTCCCTGCTTCTACACTGAAAAGATACACCCAGAGACTCATTCACAGCAAAGACTGGACCAAGGCACCAGGCCTCTCCTGGCTCCATTTGAAGGAGGAGATGGGAAGGCGCCAATGCAAGACTTCCTCCAACAACCTGAAAGGCAACATGACTTCACCAGAATCAAGGGATCCCGAAATAAGAAGAGTACACCCTACTCCAGAAGAATTAGAAGAAATCGACTCAAAAGTGAATTATATGAAAATGATAGAAGACCTTAAGCAGGAGGTGAAAAACTGCCATAAACAATTAGAGATTACAAACAAAAAGGTAGAGG
>NW_026069898.1:3165-4493 GCF_014885135.2 Alexandromys fortis
GAAGAAGTTCAAATGGCCAAAAGACACCTAAGGTCATGCTCAACCTCATTAGCAATCAGGGAAATGCAAATCAAAACAACTTTGAGATATCATCTTACATCTGTCAGGATGGCTAAAATCAAATCACCGATGATAGCCTTTGCTGGAGAGGCTGTGGAGGAAGGGGTACCCTCATCCATTGCTGGTGGGAATGCAATCTTGTGCAACCACTTTGGAAATCAGTGTTTCGGGTTCTCAGGAAATTCGGGATCAACCTACCCCTGGACCCAGCAATACCACTCTTGGGAATATACCCAAGAGAGGCCTTATCATACAACAAATGTATATGCTCTACTGTGTTTATAGCAGCATTGTTTGTAATAGCCAGAACCTGGAAACAACCTAGATGCCCTTCAATAGAAGAATGGATGAAGAAAGTATGGAATATATCCATACTAGAGTAGTACTCAGCAGTGAAAAACAAGGACTTCTTAAAGTTTGCAGGCACATGGATGGAAATAGAAAACACTATCTTGAGTGAGGTAAGCCAGACCCAAAAAGAGGAACATGGGATGTACTCACTCAGGTTTGGTTTCTAGCCATAAATAAAGGACATTAAGCCTAGAATTCCGGTAATTAGAGAAGCTAAATAAGAAAGAGGACCCAAAGAAAACCATTTAGGCATACTCCTGAATATTAACCTTCATCAGGTGATGAAAGGAGACAGAGGCAGAGACCCACATTGGAGCACCAGACTGAAATCTCAAGGTCCAAATCAGGAGCGGAAGGAGAGAGAGCACGAGCAAAAGGAACTCAGGACCACGAGGGGTGCACCCACACACTGAGACAATGGGATGTTCTATAGGGAACTCACCAAGGCCAGCTGGCCTGGGTCTGAAAAAGCTTAGGTTAAAACCGGTCTCACTGAACAGAGCGGACAATGAGGTCTACTCAGACCTCAATAACAATGGCAATGGGTTTTTGATCTTACTGCAACTATTGGTTTTGTGGGAGACAGGCAGTTTAGATTCTCACCTTACTAGACCTGGAGGGAGGTGGGTGGTCCTCTAACTTCCCACAAAGCAGCGAACCCTGAGTGCTCTTTGGGCTGATGAGGGAGGGGGACTTGATTGGGGGAGGGAAAGGCACATGGAAGGCGGCAAAGGCAAAGAGACAGAAATCTTTAATAATTAAAAAGAAAAAAAAAATATTAATGGTCTCAATTCACCAATAAAAAGGCACAGGCTAAGAGATTGGATATGAAAACAGGATCCAACATTCTGCTGTTGGCAAGAAACACATCTCAACAACAAAGACAGGCATCTACTCAGAGTAAAAGGTTGGGAAAA
>NW_026069899.1:0-909 GCF_014885135.2 Alexandromys fortis
GTCTGGTTTCAGCTAGTCAGTCTCTGTGAGTTCAAATGTGCATCTACCCTGTTGTGTCTGGAAACTGCTATTTCCCCTCTGGCTCTTAGATTCTTCTCATCCCATTTTCTACGTGAATTCACGAACCTTGCGGGACCTTTATATATATCCTGAACTTTATTCTGGGATGCCTTCAGAGTTCTTGGAGACAGTTTGCCACTTTTGGTGTTATTTGGATATTTGCTAGATGTGACTGTTAGCAGTGTTTAGTTTAGGGCTCATTTTCCCTCTCTACTAGGGAACATCTCTTAGTGACTGTCTTCTTGTTAGCAAAAGTGACAGCACAAGGTGGAATTGGAATGAAGTCTGGACTGTGGAAATGCTTGTACGTAAACCCTCCCCCAACACACATCACCACCATCACCTAGGCTTGGTTTCTTTATTTATAATATGGACAGAAAACCACTGCCACCATGCAGAAATGAGTGTGAGACTTAATGAAATAATATGTGCTAAGTGCCCCGAAATTACTAGATGTGTGACCATTATAGTATTTTTCTAATTTTCTGTATTTTTAATGCTTTAAAAAGAATGAACTAGCCATATATGACTACTGTTATTTAAAAATGCAAACACTGAAAGCATTCCGGAACAACAGTTGCTGGATGTTAGCATGTTTAGTTCTAGGTGTTGAGAATATAACTGAGTCATATAACTGAGTCATTTTCTGTTCATTTTGAATATCGATTTTTTTTTCAACTCAACTGTCAACAGAAGGCGTTTTTAAAAATGCCTATAGTAGGAGCAAAGGGTTTAAATGGGCCAGGTAGTTTATGCCTGTAATTACAGCACTCAGGCAGCAGTCTCCGAGTCTGAGGTCTACAAAGTGACTTCCAGGACAGCCAGGGCTACACAGAGAAACACTGTTTC
>NW_026069899.1:4460-6253 GCF_014885135.2 Alexandromys fortis
CCTCCCTCCCTCCCTCCCTCCCTCCCTCCCTTCCTCCCTCCCTCCGTCTCTCCCTCCCTCCTGTCCTTCCGTCCATCCATTCTTTTTGACAAGACTATCACTGTGTTGCTCTGGACGGCCTGAAACTAGCTTTTTAGAAACCCTTAGTTAAGCTCTCAGAAGAATGAGTTCTTAGACCCTGGAGCTTGACCCCACCCCACCAGTTGCTCTCTGGCTTCCCATCTGGTAATGCAGTGTCTTCCTCGGCTGTACACTTGCACCTTTGTGATCCTGTCCATCATAAAGCTAATGTCACGGCTTTTGGACTTCCAGCTTCAAGCCTGTGAGATACACAAACCTCATTTGCTTGTAAAGTATCCAGTCTGTGGTATTGTGTCCTTAGCAACAAAAGATAAATGAAAACCCTTTTGAGCCATGCTCTCCTAGACTTCAGAATGTCCTCATTGTCCCCTTGTCTCCTGGCCACTCATCAGTCTTTTTGCTAAATTTTCTTTCTTATCCCAAATAGCAGAGTGCACTTGAACTCAGACTTTGGGCCACTTTTTTTTGACTCTTTCAGTAATGTCTGCTTTCTGTCTTATTATTGAATGGTTGTTTTTTTTTTTTAAATTCATTTGTCCATTCTCCTATACACAGAGAGTAGTAACTCTCTGCCTATTCCACATTGCTGAAAATTTCCCTAATAACCTGTTGGATTTTAACTTTATAGTTTTTTCATCTATAATTTACTTAATTATACAAATAAATATATCATTTAAATGTTTGTAGACTTTTGGAGTTAGTGTAGGATTTTCGTCAATTATCTTTGTGTGACGTGGTTAAAATATGAGAATGGTCTGTATACTCTTCTTTGTAGAACTGGACCACATAGCTCATCCATCATTATTTGGCCATGCTCCTTGGGTTATGCAGCTCTGTGCTATTCTGAGCCACATTCTTGCCAAATTTCCTTTGTTATTATAACAAGTAGTCATTGCTGTGTAACAAAGCACTAGGAATAATTCATTATCTGTCATGGTTTCTAAAGGTTCGGAATCTGAAGTGACCTGGCGGTACGATTCTGGGTCATTCTCTCATGATGTGTTAGTTGGATGTTAACCAGGGCTGCAGTTATCTAAAGGCTTTCTAGGACTGGAAGATCTACTTCTATGGTGGCAAACCTGCTAGCATTTGATACTGGCCAGCAGGTTTCTTTCCATGCAGGCTTCTTCACATGGCTGCTGAGAACCCTCATGGCACGTGCTTGGCTTTCCTGAGAAGGCCGTCTAAGCAACCAAGAAGAAATTTTAGCTTAATTTACTTTCAGAAGTCACATGGAGTGACTGGTTAAAAATCCCATTATGTATATGTACTATATTATAAACTATTGATGAATAACCGGTACTGATTTTGTTTCCTAGATATGGTGAATAAAACAGTTATCAACACGGAAGAGCAAATACTTTTATAGAAATATAAAGAATCCTTTGAGTTTATGCCCTGATGTGGTAACTGGGTCATATGAACAAAACACTTTAGGTTTTATCCTCGAATCTTAGTTTCTAGTTTATGTCTGTGTATTTATGTGGGAATGGCTGTGTAGAGATGCCAGGAAATTAGAAAGAGGCCCATGAAAGGAGTGAGAGTTTAGGGATGAGAAATAGCATGGGTAACAGAACATGTATGATGTGAAGGTGGAGGTGGGAATCTTGGGGGAGGGAGGGTTGAACTGGGAGAGGTGGTGAGGAGGTTTTGGGAAGGAAGTAGGGAGAGGAGCAACTAAAATCAAGTATAAAAACACTACAAGGAGCCGG
>NW_026069900.1:0-2354 GCF_014885135.2 Alexandromys fortis
CCAGCTCCTGCATCTTTAATGTGGGTCCTATGGCAGATGGCTTAGTGGTATAACACTTGCCTAGCATGTACAGGGCCCTGGGTTCAATTCCTAGAACCATGAAATAAACAGATACCTAAATATATAAATGTAAAGTGAAAAGGGCTGGAGTAGAGCAGTTGCCTAACATGTGTGTAGCTTAGTCAGTAGAGCGCTTGCTCCTAGGTTAGATCTCCAGCAGTTTATCATCTAGGTGTGGTGGTACAAGCCTGTAATCCCAGCATTTCAGAGGTGGAGGCAGGAGGAGAATCAGGAGTTTAAGGTCATCCTTGGCTACATAGTAAGTTTGAGGCCAACTTGGACTACAGGAAACCCTGTCTCAGGAAGGAAGGAAGGGAGGGAGCGAGGGAGGGAAGGAGGGAGGGAAGAAAGAGAGAAGGGAGGAAGGGGAAAAGAAAAGAAGGAAAGCAACGTTTAAGCCTAGAATATAATTTTAAAAATGTTTCACCTTGTTTTTATATCTATTCTCCTCCACAGTTTGGAAATGCACTTAATAAGGCTGATTATGGTTTTGGACAGACTATAATTATTAAAGTGAGGTAAGTTTGCTCTGGCCCAGTGAGCTGCTTTGGAGGCAGCCTGTCTTTGCTTCACTTCTGCTCTTCTCTCGAGCTCCCATGCCATGAGCCATCTTGTGTTAAGAAGAGATAGAGACAGCAATGGGTGTGGGAAGATGGCTCAGTTAGAAAAGAGTTCGCCCACAGCACAGGGAGCTAAGTTTGGATCCCCAGTACCCATGTAAAAGCCTCACTCAGTGGCCCATGTTTGTGAGGCTCCCCAGTGCTCGGGGAGTGAAAACAGTGGATCCCTGGAGCTTGTTGGCCATCCAGCCTAGCCAAGTTGGTGAGCTCCAGGTTCAGTGAGGCTGTCTCCTAGGGTGGACTGTCCCTACCCCTTCACTGGAGGAGCTGCAGGTCTATATAGAGGCATGGTGTTACAGGATGGGTTTGCTAAAGTCATCAAAAATAAGGGTACTTTAGGAGACAACAAGAGAATTTAGGAGACAATGAGAGGGTAAAACTGGCTACTATGCTCAGAAATGTTTGGTCCAGGACAAAAACAAGTAGAACACACCCACATACAGGAGAAAGCTCATGTAGCTGACAGGGACATCGTCTTTCAGATTGCTTATGATGGATGGAAGGGGTATGAGCCTGTGCTCATGATCCACCAAGACACTGTGTGAAGAAAACTATAGTCTCAGCACTTGTCTCTGCTGGCCCACAGGCTTCTCTGCAGGTTTGGCATGGCCAAGGTCTACAAAGGCAACTGGAGGTAGTTGGAGAGGAACACATTGTGGTAAGCTCTGGTGATCAGCCAAGGCCTTCACTGGCGGTTGGATGCTTCTTGCCAGAATGGCAACTGTAATAAAGTTCTGGGGGCCAGAAAGGAGCTGTGGGTAGAGACTTATCCATCCTAGCAGCTCCAGGTGACTCCCTGGTCATGGCCCAGTGAAGCACATCACGGGACAGGATGTAGCAGGTTATATGAGGGGAGAAGATGAAGATATAAGAAACAGTTCCTGGGCCAACAAGATGGCTCAGTGGGTAGAGGCACTTGCCACCAACCTTGATGACCTATATTGGATCCCAAAAATTCTAGAAAGTTGTTCTCTGAACTCATATGTGTTACACTCATAGATACACACAAAATAAATGAAATTTAAAAAATAAATAAGTTCTCTCAGTATGTAAAGAGCAATGTAACTCCAGACATGAAGGAGGATGTGAATAAGAAAGCTCATGCTGCTGTGTGAGAGAATCCAGTCTATGAGAAAGGGTCCAGGAGAGAAGTTAAAAAGAAGTGTGGGCTAGAGAGATGGGGTCAGTAGTTAAAAGCATTGGCTGCTCCTCCAAAAGACCCCGGTTTAATTCTCAGCACTCACATGGTGGCTCACTCCAGTTCCAGAATATCTAGCACCCTCTTCTGGCCTCTGTGGGCACCAGTCATGCATGCAGTGCACAGACATGCATGCAGGCAAAACACTGATACAAAAAATAAAATAAAACTTATTGTAAAAAAAATGTAGTGACCCCCTTCCCCCTGGGAAAAAAGATATGCAATGACCCCAAATGTCCCTTGCCCAGGAAAAAATTGGGTAGGTCAAAACAAAAAAAAAACTTCTTGAGAGCTTGGGAATAGTCTGCTAAGAGCTAAAGTAGTTTTCTGTTATGATTTTTTTCTCATAAATACCATACATTTATTGACCAAACAACTAAAAATAATAATATTAAGATGGAGAGCAACTGATGTCAGTCTCTAGTTTCCATTTGCTTTCTCTCTCTCTCTCTCTCTCTCTCTCTCTCTCTCTCTCT
>NW_026069900.1:3935-6596 GCF_014885135.2 Alexandromys fortis
TCTCTCTCTCTCTCTCTCTCTCTCTCTCTCTCTCTCTCTCTCTCTCTCTCTCTCTCTCTCTCTCTGTGTGAGCGCACATACGTGCACGTACACACGTGGGAAAGGAAGCATCTGGAAATCAACCCAGGTGTTGTTCCTCAGGAGCTATCAACTGACTCTGCCATCCCCCTAGTGCTGGGGATTAAACCTAGGACCTCAAGGATGCTAGTCAGGTGTTCCAGCACTGAGCTACTTCGAGAAGTCTACCTTTTTGAAGTCAAGGCCTCACTTATCTTTGAACTCCCTGATTAGGTTAGGCTGGCTTGCCAGTGAGCCACAAAAGACTCCATATCCCCACTTCTCCAGAGCTAGAATTACCAGTGGGCACTGCCATGCCTGGCTTTTTTTCTGTGGGTGCTCAGGATTGAGTTTAGGTCCTCAGGCCTGCACAGCAAACACTTTACTGACAGAGCTGTCTCCCCAACCCCTAATTTCTGTTCTTTACAACATAAATTTAAGTATGTTCGCTTAGCTTCCCAGTACCCTTTTTCTTTTGTTCGGATGTTGTTATGTTTTGTTTATTTGAGACAGGGTTTCTCTGTAGCTTTGGAGCCTGTCCCAGAACTCACTCTGTAGACCAGGCTGGCCTCACACTCACAGAGATCTGCCTGCCTCTGCCTCCCAGAGTGGGAATTAAAGGTGTGTTGGCCAAATATTCTTATCAACATGTTAGGACCTGGAGCGTACATGCTTTGTGACAAAGCTCTCCTAAGGGGCCTCCCACAGCTACCCACCGATCTGTTTCTTCTTGGGCTCAGAATTTTGTCTAGCGTCACCATAGCCTCTGGGCCCTGGGCCTTGTACTGTTTGGTGCTAGATAGGACTTAGCACACACATGAAGAGTCTGAGAGTCCCATCAACATGGACACTGAGCACAGGTGATCTTCAGCTAAGAACAACTAAGGCATTTATTTCTCAGGATAATCTTAGGGATCCCCCAACTGCAGTTTTCTTATTTTTACACTCTCAAGTCATTGCTATGTCTATAAACCCTGGTACAACTGAAACTAGTCGGTGCTAGCTTTCAAAAGTGCTTTTTTAAAAAATTTATTTATTATACAGTATTCTGCCTGCATGTACATCTGCAGGCCAGAAGAGGGCAGCAGATCTCATTACAGATGGTTGTGAGCCACCATGTAGTTGTTGGGACTTGAACTCAGGACCTCTAGAAGAACAGCCAGCGCTCTTAACCTCTGAGCCATCTCTCCAGCCCCTGAAAAGTGTTTTTTGTACCACTTCTCTGTACATCTCCTTTCACCCTGAAACCAGTCATGCGCACTTAAACAGGTGAACTGAGAACCACAAGCTGACGTCTAGAGATAGCCTCTGAGCAGACTACCCCAGACGGAAACCAATGCCTCAGTTTTCCTGCTCTTCAGGTCTAGTCACAAAAATATATTCTCCTCTGGGCCTTCTTTTTCTCTAGGCTTTCTATTGGAGGTTCTACTGGCTAATTTTCTGTCAACTTGACACAAGCTAGAATCATTAGAGAGGAGGGTGCCTTAGTTAAGAAAGTGCCCCATTAGATTGGGCTGTAAACAAGTCTGTAGGGCATTTTCTTAATCAGTGATTGATAGGGGAGGACCTAGCCTATTATGGATGGTGCTACCCCTGGGCTAGTGGTCCTGGGTTCTATTAAGAAGGGTGAGCAAGCCATGAGGAGCAAGCTAGAAAGCAATACTCCTCCATGGTCTCTGCATCAGCTCCTGTCTCTGGGTTCGTCCCCTGTTAGAGTTCCTGTCCTGACTTCCTTTGATGATGAGTTGTGATGTGGAAGCCGAATAAACCCTTCCCTGTCATCCTGCTCTGTGGTCATGGTGTTTCATCACAGCAATAGTAGCCCACATTATGGTAGAGCTATTCTCAAGCTGCGGGGTTTGCTGCAGCTCAAGCTCTTAATTAGAGAGGAGCAACACCACCCTTCCACCCTGTACCCCTCCACTCTCACCTCTCACCCTAGCGCTCGCAATCCATAGTCAGACCAGCATTCTTGGAAGGCTGTTCTCTCAAAGCATGCTCCTCCTTAGAGTCTTCCAGAGGATTGTCTGGCTTAGGGGATAATAGTCAGGGCCTGGAGAGATGGTCAGTGGTTAGTAACGCTTGCTGTTTAATTGTGAAGACTGAACTGGAGCTTGTATTGCAGCAACCTTGTCAGGGGCCTAACAAATACCTTTAACTCCAGCTCCAGAGAATCTGATACCCTCTTTTGGTCTCGGTGGGAATCAACATACATGGCATAACTCACACACACTGAAATTTAAAAAAAAAAAAAACTAAACAGTGTCAAAAACTGGGCATATGCCTTTAATCCCAGCACTTGGGAGGCAGAAGCAGGTAGATCTCTGTGAGTCTGAGGCCAGCCTGGTCTACAAAGTGAGTTCTAGGACAGGCTCTAAAGCTACAGAGAAACCCTGTCTTGAAAAAAATTTTAAAAAGGAAAAATTAAATGATATTGAATAGAGACTGAGCATGAGGCAGTGAAGAGCTTTCATGGATTATATGGGTGTGATCAATGTGTTTTTTTTTAACTATTTATGCCTCTCACAGAACAAGATCTTTGTGACCGTTATGGCTGTGTAAAGAATGATGACGGCTGCCAGAATCCTTTACAATGCACATGCA
>NW_026069901.1:0-722 GCF_014885135.2 Alexandromys fortis
ATTCTAATCAGACCAATAACCATGCATCTGCTTCTGTAATTTGCTTTTTGGCCGCCCTCTTTCCTATAAAAAGACCTTCCCCCAGTCTGCAGGTGTGCAAGTCCTCCGAAAGACTTTGCCGCCCTCAGGTACCTGTGTTCACCTAATAAACCTCTTGCTATTTGCATCCGAGTGGTCTCGGCCTGTTCCTTGGCTTCAGGGGAGTCTCCTCTGGAGGGAAGTCCTCTGGGGGGGGGGTCTTTCATTTGGTGCATTGGCCAGGAATTGAGACCCCCTCACCCAGGAACTACCGACTCACCACCGGGAGGTAAGCTGGCCAGTACTGATTCGTTAGTCTGTGTCATTTGTGTTCTTTGTTAAACTCTGTACACTCAGATCTGGGTGCCCTGAATCTGGCGGGTCAGGAAGGAGCTGATGGCTCGGGCTTCCTCCCCGTAACCCTGGAAGACATTCCATGGGTGTCTGGAGCCTTCGGGGCTCAACCTGTATCGGATCTGGTTGGATCTGGTTGAAGAAGAGAGGTCCGGCCTGACTCCCACAGTCTCCTTCTGAAGTTTTGCGCTGGCGCATCTGTATTGTCTGTGTATTTTTGTGTTTAATATGTTCTTTGTTTTGTATATCTGTTTGTACTCGAGTCTAAATCTGGTACCATGGGGCAGTAAGTAACCATCTCTTTGACCCTAACTCTGTGAAACGCTGACAGTCTGCCCCTCCTTTACTTC
>NW_026069901.1:3666-4208 GCF_014885135.2 Alexandromys fortis
AATTTTTTCCACAACAGGATAAATCTGTTTCTCAATTTGCTTCTCTCTACTTAGCTTATTTAACCTATCCCGGATCTCTCGGATTTCTGCCTCTAAGTCTATAGGGGCAGAAGCAGTAGTACCAGGATTTTGTGGAGGAGGTCTCTGGAGACATCTCCATTCGCTTCCTTTCTTTCCTCTTTCTCTAACTTCTTTTTTATCAGTGCAATCTCCTTTTCTAATTTTTTTTTCTTCTATATCTTTTCTAATACTACCTGTTCCTAAAACTTCCTGTTCCTCAAAACTCTTAATAGAACTTACAGATTCTACTTCTTGAATCTCCTCAAGGGTTTTGTTTAAACACTCCAATTGCTCTTTGACTCTAACATCATCACTAAGAAGACCATCTCTGACCAAGCACCATAGTGAAAATATCGCCATGGGACTTCTTGTGGCCCTCGCTCTTTTAGAGCATCTTGAAGATCAGCCTTTACCTGATCCCAATCAGTAATATTAAAACCTCCTGCATGTAGGAACCAGGGACTAAACTTTAAAACTGTCTT
>NW_026069902.1:0-1644 GCF_014885135.2 Alexandromys fortis
GCTTACCGGGAAGATTCTAGCCTAAGTCCATCGTGGGTTGGAGCTGCCTGGGAGAGCAGAGCATGGCGTCTCTGCTCCAGAGCAGAGCTGTCGAGTCTCTCCGGGAGCAGAGCAGAGTCTGACATCACTTCCTCTTCTGCCCAGCATCCTATTCTGTTTATTCCACCCACCTATGTTCTAATCTATGAGGCCAAGCAGTTGGTTTATTATAATTAACCAATTACCTTCCTCCATCAGCCCCGCCGCTCTTATTACAACAGAGATGCAATCATGAGATTGCATATACACATCACATGAGATTATACACTACAAGTCAGATATTGAGGAGACACCATAGCTGTTTTTGCAGATGGAAAATTATAAACAGGAGCAAAAGTTTCCAGAGTCAGTGGTACCAGGGGCCTTGCCTTAATGGGATTCTTCTCCATCAGAGATCATTCCTCTGGTGGGTTGACATCTGAACACTAGTTGTCATCTTCTCGATACTCCCTCAGCCTCTGACAAAGCAGAAAGAATGTAAGAGCTGGTAAATGGGAAGGAGAGCTGTGAAATGTTAAATCTGGGCTGGACAGGGCTTCTGCATGCATCAGCTCATAGCAGCTGTGGTTGCTTGCATAATAGCAAGTCAATCAAAATTCCAGCATGAGTGGTAGAGGGGTCCCCAAAGCCTTACCCTATCAGAGGAACTATAGGCAGTTGAAGGCTACTGAGGGAGGGGCAGTCGCTCTTCAAAGGGGATGTGACCATAATGAGTTTTCATGACCCAGTGGATGGTCCTACACCCACGTGCGTACAGATAGCACTAATTTGACTCAGGGGTTATTAATAACATAACAAAATTAATTAAATTAAAGAGGACATGAATCTGGGAGGAAAAGAAATGGAGGCACTAGGGAGAGTTGGAGGAAGGGATGGCGGATAAATATGGATCAGCATACATTCTATAAATATATGCAACTTGCAAAGAATAAAAAAAATTAAAGAAAATTCCTTTTTTTTTAGTTCTCTCTGATTTGAACAGTAAAATCAACATAGCTTTAGGTGACTGCTTTGCCGACATAGTTTAGTAGTTTTACAGAAAACCAAAGGAAGCAACATAGGTAAAAAAAAAAAAAAAAAATAATTCTCTTAAAGAAGGAAAGTTAAAGGACCCCACTGTGCTAGACACTACCTTAATCTCTATGACAACACATCTGGCAGAACAACTCCAGAAAGGAAAGGTTTGCTTGGCTCATGTTTTCAGAGGGAATCCAGCCCGCCACAGTGAGGCATAGCAGAATGGCTCTGTGGTGACAGATGGGTGGCATCCTGTCGGATGTGAAAGAAAGAATTCAGGTTAGCACCAGATGTGGATATAATCTTCAACAGTGTCCTCCTACTGTCCAGGTTCCCCTCCCTAAAGGCTCCACAGCCTTTGAAATAATGCTACAAGCTGGTGAAAGGCACTCAAGATATGAGCCATGGGGGCTGGAGAGATGGCTCAGTGGTTAAGAGCATTGCCTGCTCTTCCAAAGGTCCTGAGTTCAACTCCCAGCAACCACATGGTGGCTCACAACCATCTGTAATGAGGTCTGGTGCCCTCTTCTGGCCAGCAGGCATACACACAGACAGAGTATTGTATACATAATAAATAAATAAATATTT
>NW_026069902.1:3733-4991 GCF_014885135.2 Alexandromys fortis
AAAAATATTTACCGTGTAGAAAGACGAACACTACTGTTTATAACTAGGAATGCAGCAAATGTTCTACAATAATTATGATTGCATGGAATGCTTCTGGATTTGTAGCTGGTATGGAATTTATATAACACCCTGGGTATTAAGTACTGAATATATTCTATTTTGTGAAAATAATGCCCATTGTTTTGCTATTGCTTCACAAGTGCGACATAATTTCCAATCTTTATCTCATTTGATCCTCACTACATCCCCGACAATAAAGTTACAGGAAATGTGAAAAAAAAAAAAGAGCCCAGAACTGCACCTGACAGTTGAACTATAAGATTCCAGGTCTCAGGGTCCAGGGTGACAAGCCCAGGTTTAAAAACCAGCTCCAAGCCTCTGGAAGTTAGGGTTGCCAGCACTAAAGAAGCTGCCTATTTGTGATGTCTGTCCAAATGAGCATAGGTTCCTGCCAGTAATGCCAGTAATGGTTTCTTTTAATGTTAAATCTACATTTTCCATTAGTCCTACTCCAAGGTTTATGCCCAGGTTAACTGGACATGTAAGTTCACCTAGACACAAATGCTTACAGAGGGTATCTTTACTTCAGAAGCCTGGGCTTTACCCAGATAGCCTTCAACATGTGAATGCTTGCTCATGGAAAAGGGAATGCTGCACATCACAGTGTAGATGAATTCAAATCCACTCTCACAGATTAAAAGTATAAGAAGTCAAATCCCACAGGCTACATACCGTGCCATTCCATTTATATGACACTCTAGGGGAAGACAGGATGGTGGGACAGGAAACAGGTTAGTAATTACCTAAGGCTGGGGGAAGGAGAAGAGGTCGGCACACACACACACACACACACACACACACACACACACACACACTTCCTCTAAACTGTAATGTGGTGTTCGATGTATGGTTCTGTGCACCTTACAGTCCCCACTTTACCGTCTAAATTATAAAGTCCAACCAGAATGTTAGGAGGTTCCAGATGAGAGCAGGCTGTGACAAACTAGCTTGGCTGGATCACAGATGTGTGATTTAGTCACCGGTAGTGGACAGAAAAGAGAGAATATGGTCTAAATATTTCACCTGGGGAGCTGGAGAGATGGCTCAGTGGTTAAGAGCATGCTCGTCCAGAGGTTGTGAGTTCAATTCCCAGCAACCACATGGTGGCTCACAACCATCTGTAATGAGATCTGGCGCCCTCTTCTGGCATGTGGGCAGACATGATGGCAGAATGATGCATGCACAATAAATAAATAAA
>NW_026069903.1:0-6416 GCF_014885135.2 Alexandromys fortis
TCAGCCCAAAGAGCAATCAGGGTTCCCTGCCCTGTGGGAAGTCCAAGGACCTCCCACCTCCATCCAGGTCTAGTAAGGTGAGCATCCAAACTGCCTAGGCTCCCCCAAAGTTAATACGTGCAGTAGGATATTTTGTCATATTATGCAACTGTTGGTTTGAATAGCTCTGAATTTTATTTGGAATTTTTCTTATTAATTGGAGTTCCCTTGAAGGCCAATCCCCAGTATCGCTTTTGAATAAGATTTCTACTTCCCTCCCCTCCATGAAGAGGGAGCTGTGGTTCCCTTGGTTCGTTCTTTCTTTCTTTCTTTCTTTCTTTCTTTCTTTCTTTCTTTCTTTCTTTCTTTCTTTCTCTCTTCTTTTTTTCTTTTCATTCTCTGTCCTTTTGTGAATAGAAGCTCTTCCTTTTTTTCCTCTTTAGAATAAAGTCAATGGTGTTCTTATTCCAGGGCCTCTTGTTCAGCACGTCCACATCAACAGCATCTACTCTACTATCTTTCCAAGAAAATTTCCTACATATTTTACTTTTATGTTTGGCTGTATAGGAGGTTGAACCTAAAGGCTTCACTCATGTTATGTAAGATCTCCGCCAGCTGGCAATAATCCACAGTCCTCTTTCAACTATTTTTACTGACACTGGTCCCTTAAGTTTCCCATGTTTGCCTTGCACTTAATATTTTTGTGCTCCTGGAACTGCAGGTTCTCCTGCTCCATCACATAGTTTTAAGTAATTTTTCATATTAACAAGGTGTCTTAGTCAGTGTCCTGTTGCTGTGAAAAGACACCATGACCAAGGCAACTATTTTAAAGGAAAGCATTTCATCAGGGCTGGGTAGTAGTTTAGAAGTTTAGTTCATTGTCATCATGGCAGGAAGCATGGTAGTATGCAGGTAGTCATGGTACTGGAGAAGGAGCTGAGAGGTCTGCTTCTGGTTCCAAAGGAAGATAGAGTTACTGTGCTCAGCTTGAGCATTTGAAATCCCAAAGTCCATTGTCCAACAAGGCCACACCTCCTAACCACTGCCAAGTACTGCCACTCCCTAATGACCAAGCATTCAAATATGTGAGCTAATGAGGTGAATTCTTACTCAAATCACCAGAGAACATATTCTAGAGTTGTCTTATCAATTTGTTATGCTTTCTTATGTTATTTCTCTGCCTTTATTGGATCTACTGCAGCCTTTACCAAACCTTCTTTGCTTCTTTTTCTCTCCACTACCATCACATAAGTTAAACCTTAGCTAAATGGAAAATACCCATTCTTCCTCTAGGCATCTTCTAGTGTTTGGAAGGGACACAGATAGAAGTACTGTAAGTCCCAGACCAGCCTGATCTACAAAATGGTACCCTATCTCAAAAAAAGCAAATAGCACTAGCAAGAGCAACTGTAACAACAAAAGCTCCCAAAGCAAAGATTGTTTTAAGGCTATTATTTGCTTTGTCATGATTATCAGTCATGTACTTGGTTTATAGTTTAAAAATATAAATTTATATTAAGTGCAAAGAAGAGGTGTGTTTTGCTGAATTGTTAAGTATAGATTGGATGTCAATATTTTCATTGTTATTTCTGTTAAAATAATAATTCCCTCCCCGCAAATTTCTAAGTCTTAATCTCTGAGATTGTGAATAATTTTCCTTGCATGCCTATAATGATTTATCTTGGTTGCCAACTTGATTACATCCAGAATAAACTAGAAAAACTAAGAAGCTGGGTATAATTGTGAGAGGAATTTTCTTGATTGGATCATTTGAAGTAGGAAGACCACCCTAAATCTGGGCCACATCTTAGGCTAGCAGCACACATAAAAGCCATGGAGGAAGGAAGCTTTCACTTTTGCCTACTTACTTTGACTCTCATTGAAAATTTCATTTATCCTGCTGCTAAGGCATTTTACTCACGGGTGTTAGAACCTAGGTCTTCAGAATTCTGAAATAGACTGAAGACTAATTGAGACATTCGGTCTCATGGATTCAACAACCACAGGATGCTAGGTCTTTTTTTTAACATGGATCAACCATTGCTGGAGTAGCCTTTAAGTCACTCTAGTAAATCCCTTTTAAATATACATACACAAATGCAAACATGTATAGTGTATATTTATATGTCATATGTTATGTATACAATACGTCTTAAGTGCGTTTTATGCTATATATACATATAACACACACGTGTGTGTGTATTAGGTAGGATTACTATTGTTGTGATGAAACACTATGACCAAAAACAAGTTAGGGAGGAAATGCTTTCGTTCTCTTATGCTCCCACATCACTGTTCATCATCAAAGACAGTTAGACCAGGAACCTGGAGTTACAGCTGGTGCAGAGACCATGAAAGAATGCTGCTTACTTCCTTGCTTTTCATGGCTTGCTCAGTGTGCTTTCCTCTAGAAACAGGGACATCAGCCATCATGGACTGGCCCTTCCCCGACCAGTCACCAATTAAGAAAATGCCCTACAGGGTTTAATTTAATGAAGGCATTTTCACAATTAAAGTTCCCTCCCCTCAGCTGCCTCTACATGTGCCAAGCTGACATAAAAAAACTAGCCAAGACAATATACATGCATACATATATAATCACACACACATTTAAATGTAAATGTTAATCCTATTAGTTCTGTTTCTTTAGAGAGCCTTGGTTAAGACAGAAATAAACCAAACAAACCACCAATCCTTAAATTTGTGACTAAACTAAGAATCTCCAGATGGGAAGATTGTCCTGGGTTATCTAGGTGGGCAAAATGTAGTTACAAGTGTCCCTCTGGAACAAGGTGTTGTCAGCAGGGCCACCAAAAGAAAAAGAAGAGCAGAAGCAGAAATATAAGAAATAAGCTTGGCAATACTGTGGTGTTGGGTTTGAAGATGGGGTGTCCCTGAGACAAAAAGCTTCCAGCAGCCCTGCAAGTAGAAAAAGCAAGGAACTAAACAGTTTTATCCAGAGTCTCCAGGGCAGGGGGCTGTAGCCATGTCAAATTAGACTTCTGACATTCAGAACTTTGATATAATAAAAGCACATTTTAAGCTTGTGTGATTTCCTTACAGCATCACTAAGAACCTCATCCATCAGTCTACCACTGACCACTTCACCATTTGGTTTATCCATTTTCATTTGCTGCATAGAACTTCAGTTTTGTTATCCCAGATTTACGTTAAAATCTCAAGAGGCTGTGTATAGTATGTAATAACGCAGGACCACTCTCCTGTCTTTATCTTTCACATGAAGCAGATACCATAGTGATAATTGGTGCTGGAATAAATTCCCTATCCCAGTGCTCAGGTTTACACACTCATGATAAGACAGAGGAGGTCAATCCGTTTTGTCTTCATATGGATCATATAGACTCATACAGCTGACCAAAGCTAATTCGTGTATATGCTGAGGTAAGTCACTTGTGGTTTCATTTGCTCTGCAGAATTGCATAGGTTGCATGCTTTGTGCATTCCTGTCTGAGTAAGTCATGAACAAACTTACTGTTTTGCTGGATAAACTAAGCTTATCACTAGTTTATACCCCAACTCCCAAAACTGTTGAACAAAAGAAAAACCAATGCTGAATTGCAATCTGATTGGAGCTAATGCATAAGAAATTGAACACTACTTAACACTATTGGGATGGGACAGTTTGCTAACTTGTGGTTCGAAGATAGATACCCATTTGGTTTCCTGCTTCTTATGATCTGTTTGATGAAATGAGGATTTTTCAAATGAACAACAATGGTCTTTTTAGATCCTGAGTTCAAAGTCCATGTGTGTGGCTTGTCAAAATTTTGATGAAAGTTTTGTTCAAACAAAATAGGCCATTATCTAATCTGCAAGGAAACTCTGGGGGTGGTAAGAAAAAGCCTTTTCTTCAATAGAGTATTTATTTCTCTTTTGACTCATAAACTGTTTAGTGTACACAGCCCACTCAATCTGGGACAATGTTTGCTCTTAGGGTACTGTTAATGTGAAATGGCAGTAGTAATTCTTTTAATATAGTTCTGATATTGAATAACACACACACTTCAAGACATTGTATTCTTTCCTTTTAGTGTTTATTTACCAAGAAGCACAACTATAGCTAAAAGGACCTTCTTCCAATCCCAAGCCACAGTAAACTGTTTCTAAAGTTTTTTGGGGTCTCCATAGGCCACTCTTCAATGTGCTAGTGGAATCAACTCATTCTTCTTTCTCCTCCTCCTGTTTCTTCCTATCAATCACCACCACTTTTCCGCACTATGGCCCTTGCTTTGTAAATGGTATAAGTTCCTTAGCTAATTGTGCAATCCTCCGATGTCTAGAATAATCTCCGTCAAGTACATCCTGTTCTGACAAGCTTGTGTTCTGTGCAGCAAGGCAGACTGAAGTGGCAACGTCCATCTTAACTCTTCTACTGACCATGTGACCATGCATGGATCTCCCTCCCTAAAAAGTGGTGACAGCATGTGCATGTGGCATAATGTGTGCATTATGACTTTATAATGTGCTGGACAAGTGTAAGGCGGTACCAGTACTTGAGACCTTGGATGCCCTGCTGCAGAGCAATATGAGTCTCCCCATTCTGCCAGTATCAGGGCCTAGTATCTCATGGGGGCAGCAAAAGTTTCTTCATTTACAGCCAGGAGAACAAGGCATCCTTAGAGACGGTGTTTTCCAGATAGATTACTCATTCATTCCACCTTCTCTACTTCCTGCTGTATGCAGAAGCCACCACCCTGGAGATATGACCCCCTGCCTTACCACACAAGGAGCTCTCCTTCTAAAACCACATCTGAAGACACAGGAGAGCAATCCCTCCTATCCAGGTCTGTGCCCACTCATCTCATTGTTCATATAACACACCCGTGGCAAGAGCTTCCTTGTCCCTGTGGCCTCTTATGTGTTCTTATGTCTCATAGATCTCATTGTCAGTGATCCCAGGATGGAGTATGCTCACAGCGATTCTGTATGAGTCCAGGAATTGTTTATAAACAGAGATAGGAATGACATTGTGTTTGTGCAACTCATTTAAAAATGTTATGTATAATTAAGAAATACAGGTCAGTAGATACTCATTTATAATAGTCAAACTTGTAGTCATGTTAGTTAGGTTTTCTAGATGTATAGAGACATATCTTAGATAGATAGGTATTCTTCAAATCTTTCAAAGATTAATAAATTATGGCATTTAAAATGTTTTAAGAACTTAGGATTTTTCATGACAATGAGACTCATCTGCTCCTGGCAGCAGCAATGTACTTCAAGAGGAAGGTGAGCATCGTAGAGGCTCCTAATGGAGGTTGTTAGTCATCTGGGAAAGATACTACTTTTGTCTGGATTGCTTGATGGTATCCTGTACAAACTGGACATGCAGGACTCACAGAAAAATGACTGCTGAAGTGGCCTTAAGAAGGTTAGACAGTTCTTCAGGGTTCCTGCTTCATGAAAGAGTCTGCCAAATATTCTACAGGACACAGAAGAAATGACTGACAAATTGCCAATATAGGCAGAACTGTCTTTGAAATTTCCTGCTTCATGGAAAAGTCTGCTTCCCGCTTCATGGAAAAGTCTGCCAGATACTATCGGACTCTAGGCTGAAGATGGACACCCCAATGTTTTAGAAGAACTTCGGGTGACTGTCCAGGCAGTGAAATGTCTCTGTCAATTCTAGAGTTTTGGAAATTGCTTACAGTGTACTTTCTACTAACTTAGGTAATATTATATCCTTCTGGGTCTTTGATGGTGTTGAAGAATAGATAGTTATAATTATAGTTTTCCTTAGTTAGGATAAAAGATAAAGTAGATATAAATATTGTAACTGTAATTCTTGCTTGATAACTGTTTTGTTACATGTAATTTAACTATGTTAAAGTTAAAACCTTCCTTTTTATTTAGACAGAAAAGGGGAGGTGATGTGGAATTCCCCACTGTATGCTGCGAATATGTTTTATTGCCACTGGTTAATAAAGAAGCTGCTTTAGGCCAATGGTCTACAGAGCTAGTTCCAGGACAGGCTCCAAAGCCACAGAGAAACCCTGTCTCGAAAAAAACAAAAACAAACAAACAAACAAACAAACAAAAAAACAGTAAATCCAGGCAGAAAATCCGAACAGATATAAAGAGAGAGAGTGGGCAGAGTTAGGGAGACACCATGTAGCCGCTGAAGAAGACAGATGCCAGAACTTTACCCAGTAAGCCACAGCTTTGTGGCAATACACAAAATAATAGAAATGGGTTAATTGGGAACTCACCAAGGCCAGCTGGCCTGGGTCTGAAAAAGCATGGGATAAAACCGGACTCGCTGAACATAGCAGACAATGAGGACTACTGAGAACTCAAGAACAATGACAATGGGTTCTTGATCCTACTGCACGTATTGGCTTTGTGGGAGCCTAGGCAGTTTGGATGCTCACCTTACTAGACCTGGATGGAGGTGGGTGGTCCTTGGACTTCCCACA
>NW_026069904.1:0-2367 GCF_014885135.2 Alexandromys fortis
TTTTTTTTAAAGATAGGATTTCTCTTTGTATCTTTGGCTGTCCTGGAACTCACTCTGTAGATCAGACTGGCCTTGAACTCACAGAGATCTGCCTGCTTCTGACTCTACCTCTGCTTACCAAGTTTTGGGATTAAATCTACATCTTTGGCAGCAGGGTCCACCCTGTTCCTTAATTTTTTGAGAGTGTAGCTTCATGCTGGAGGTGCTGGTGGGAGCCATATTTTTTGTTACAATCCTGTGGCATGTGAAGCCTGCTCAGGTGAGGAAGCTAAGATGGGGTAGATGGGAGATGGGTTCAGTTTTTCTCTGACCCAGCTGGCTAGGGTTAGATCTGGCTCTGGCCTGTGGCAGTGGCTAAAAACCTCAAGAAAACGGTTTTTATTTTATTTTATTTTTTGTGAATTCATACCCCCACATTGGGTACCAAGTAAAGCACGATTAATAAAAACCCAGAGATAGATATTAAAGAGCCAGTGGCTGGCTGCCTTGCCTTTCTGGACTTCAGGTTAAACCCCAATATCTGTCTCTGAGTTTTTAATTAATCATGCTTCAATAATAATAAAATAAAAATATAATAAAATAATTTCCACACTCAATACAAGTTTATGTGTTCAGGAAGCTGGTGATAAGCAGAGACAATGGGACAGCTTGTATGAGCAAGTGGAGGCTAAATTCTAGATATAAACAAAATACAAGGTAAATTTCCACATTTCATGTGTTTTTAAATTCTTTGATTTCTAGTGTGACTTTTTTCATGGAATTGAGTCCCTCTAACCTTCTCTTAAGGCAATAAATATGCATGAGAAAGAAGTGGTATGATTTGTATTCCAAAGGATCTGAATTTGCAGCATGGACAAAAGAGGATTTATTTATGAATTAGGTCTGTAACTAAGGAGATGTGACCCAATATTGTGGGAATAGGATGGCATGGCGTGTGGGTGTGTGTGAGCATATGTCATTAGAACACGTGAAAATTGGAGCATTGACATGGAGCAGCCTTTCGATTAAACTGTGAAATAATCCTCTAACTATTCGGGTGAGCATGAGAGAGTAGAGAAGGGGATTTTGGCTTTACTCTAGTTTGGTTCTTACTATAGTTACCAAAACACTTAAAAAAGCAAAGAGGTAAAGGTAAGTTATGAATCACAGCTAAGTGGTGTGAGCCGATAAAATAGCTGCTCTGTTGGTCCATGTTTTCTACTAATGATGCGGGATGTCCTTTTATATATGTGTTGCTTTTATTGGTTAATGAATAAAGCTGCTCCAGCCTATGGCAGGCTGGAAGAGATACATAGAGAGAGTAGGCAGAGGCAGAGAGACGCCATGTAGCTGCTGAAAGAGACAGATACCAGAACCTTAGGTAAGCCACAGCCTCGTGGTGATACACAGATTAATAGAAATGGGTTAATTTAAGTTGTAAGAGTTAGTTATTAAGAAGCCCGAACCATTGGCTAAACAGTGTTGTAATCAGTAGAGTTCCTGTGTGATTATTCAGGTCTGGGTGGCTGGAAACATACGAGCAGTCTCTATTTATATACTAAGCTGCCATCTGCCCTATTATGGAAAATGTTTCTCACCTTAAATGTAGACAATGCATGTATCCATTTCACTAAATACTTGTCTGATGCTGTTTAACCCCCAGACTGAAGTCTTGCTGGATGAAGGTCTCTCATTTTTTATCCTGAGTGGGGAAGAAGACTCAGTCGTGAGGCGATCTGCTCAGCAGGTTGAATTTGTTTTTCTATTTTACATCCTTACTCTCCCCCAAACCAGCAATTTATTAAAGGCATATGATGACAGAACTGGACAGGAGATGGATCCATTTATAATGAGTCTTTCTCTGTCCCACCAGCCAGCTTACAAATAACAACACAGAGATTTCTTATTAGTTATGAAAGCTCAGTCTTAGTTTAGGCTTGTTTCTAACTTTATTTATTTATTTATTATTTATATTATATTTATAATATTTATTTATATTTATAATATTTATTTATTATAACTTAAATCATTTCTATTAATCTATACTTAAATCATTTCTATTAATCTATGTGCTTCCACGTGGCCCATGGCTTTTACTTCTCCTTCCTCATGCCCTGCTTCCTCTGCGTCCAGCTGGCAACTCCCCTTTTCTTCTTCCCAGAGCTCTTTCTGTCTGGAATTCCCACCTATATCTCCTGCCTAGCTATTGGCCATTTAGCTTTTTGTTAAACCAATCACAGTGGCATCTTTACACAGTGTAATCAAATATCTTACAACATCCCCCACCCCTCTCTTGTGTGTGTGTGTGTGTGTGTGTGTGTGTGTGTGTACTGTGTTTTGTTTTGGGACAGGGTCTTTCCCTGTAACCCAGGTTGGCCTGGAGCTCTG
>NW_026069904.1:4433-6402 GCF_014885135.2 Alexandromys fortis
TCCAGACAGACGCAGGTTAAGATCCTCTCTGGTAAGCCAGCTCATGGGCTACACAGAATATTAGAAATGGGTTAGAACAATATGTAAGAGCTAGCCAATAAGAAACTGGACCTAGCCGGGCCAGGCAGTGTTTGAAAGAATACAGTTTCCGTGTAATTATTTCTGGGTATAAACTAGCCATGCGGGCGGCCGGGTGCCAGGGACTCAGCCCCGCCGCTCCTATTTCAACAGTGGTTCTATTTTATTACTTACCTTAAATGTATATTTTCAGAATTGAAAGTTTTTTAATTGGATGGTATTTTCTTCAATATGTAAAGATTTTACATTACATAGTCACCTGAAACAAGTGAATTATTAATTTTTTGTGAGTAGACCCGTACTTATGACCGTGATAGAAAGATGTTTATCAAAATAATATATCTATTTCTTCCTATACTCAGATTTTAAACAACTTTTATAAATAATCCTATTTTATAATTTCACAGTAACCATTTTGCCATGAATTTCTTCCTTTCCTCTCTTGTTTTCTCTTGAATACGTTATAGAAAACAGTCTGTCTATGCCACATCTTTTTAAGGAATGTGTCTTGGGAGTGGAGAAAACCAAAAGGGAAGAGTGTTGTTTTTCCTAAGTTGTCCTATTAACAATAAAGACTTGGAAGTCAGATTTTGGGGGTGAAAACATGATAGATCAAAGAAGTAGTCAGGGAGGGGTAACCAGCTGACCTCTTTCCAAGAGGTTAAAGGACCGTAATCTGTTAAATACATCTGGGGTACACAAGCTTCATTCCTAGTTACCTGCTTCAGACTCAAGCCCGGAAACACGTAAAGGAAGTTAGATTAAGCTTATTTCTAGAATTAATTTTTTGAGGTAATATTTATACCTTAAGAAAAGTTTTAAAGAATCAAATAAAAACCAAAGATTATGAGATTACTGGCAATAGGATAGTCTCTTAATTTTGGTTTTTCTCCTTTCTAATACCAGGTAGCTCTTCAGACGTGAGACAGAGATTTTAGATTTTTCTTTAACAAGCGCTCTTGGTTTTAGAGAAGGAGAGAGCCATGTTCCAACTCCAAAGCCAGCGTTAATTTTTAATTGAATTGGGACCACAAAGAAACCATTTGCCTTTTATATTTGTACAGAGCAGCAAAAACAGGTGTTTGGGAAAACTTATGAAATTCTACCCTGATGGAAATGTGCTATACCACTAGGCCAATTTACTTTTTTTATTCGGACATTTTCTCATGATGACTCATCTTCCTTCTTCTGATGTCTCTATCATTTGTCCAGTGATCTTCAGATTCCTTAGCTGGATTCCTTTATTCTCCTGGGAAGACAAAAATAGAGCCCTGTTTCCACCCTAACTCTGGGGAGTTTCCCTTTTTGGCAAATTATATCTTTGTTAAGGCAAAATGATTTTTGGCAACAGAAAAAGTATTATCTTTTACTAATAATTTTTTTCTTTTTCTTTTTTTTATACCTGAACAAATGAAAGGCATTTGTTTGTCTTATAAGTTAGTTTAGATGGAATGACCAAGGTGTTTGATGAACACCTCTCTTAATTAGAGGTCTTTCCTGTTCGAGTCTAATCTTTGTCAATTTTGATGGCATTTCTTCTCCTCTGGAAAAAAAAAAAAAGCAAAACTTAGTCCCCAAAGTAACACATGTCCTGGCTTCCATTCTAAGGTCAACACATCTTTAGAATATACAGGCTGACTTAATCCAGCCATTTTTTTCTACTACCCAGTGTCTCTGCACAGCTGTTCTTCCTTTCTCATCAGCATTTAAAACCTCTGAAGTGAAGGAAGCACTGTGTAATTTATCTCTGGGGTCTCTATTACCCTTTCCTGTTTATTAAGCACATCTTTTTTGTTTGTTTTTCTTTCTTTTTTTGTTTGTTTGTTTCTCCGTGTTGCTTTGGAACCTGTCCTGGAACTAGCTCTTGTAGATCAGGCTGGCCTCAAATTCA
>NW_026069905.1:0-6354 GCF_014885135.2 Alexandromys fortis
ATTACCCACCACAAATAGCGAGGCATTGTGAAACAGACCCCTGAGAGAAGAAAGGAGTGTACATTGAGACAGGGCTCTGCCATAGACAGTAAGGGCAACAATTCAACAGCTGATACTTCTGTTTTCTTGGCAGTGGGAGGAGTGAAGCAAAAATAAATGAATAAAATAAAAGCTGTTCTTCTATTTTACCCAAATGACCCAGTGAAGGCACTTCTCATACTCAAAGGCTCTCCTCAGAACTTCCATTGGAATATGTCTCACAGGGCACAGTCTTTGCTATGATTGCTTTCTCCCAAAACTCCACTAAGATGATATGCAATAAAACTTAAAAGCAGATGGGAATGAGTTTCTTCCTGAAAATCGGGGGATAAAGTGAAGAAAAGACAACACACTGAACATCGAGTCCCTTCTTACTGCTATCTTTTTGGTTTTTTTTTTAAGAAGATGGCAGCTAAAATTGTCACCTCTTGTCCCCACTTCCTTGTGTCCCCACATGAAGCATGTAACTGAACATTTTCAAAAGATGATTAATCTGTGAAAATTTATTACTTTGGAAACAATTTCATTTATTTGTGGTTGAAATGAAAAGGTGGTAATAGTATACAAGGCAGATCTATTTGATGAGAAATTAGAGCTTAATTAGATTTCTCAGATTTAGTGTAGTGTTATTTTCCTCTTATCAGAGAGAGATAAAGCATCAGGGGACTTTATACTTCACGGTATCAAGAGCACAATGAATAGGATTCTGAAGCAAAGGGAAAAGTCCTCGTTTTGTCTCTGGTGGTTCTTTGAGTTTACACCTGCTCTGACGCAGAAAGCGGAATTATACCTCCTCTTACATATTTGATTTCTAAGGGCAGGTGGTCTCCAGACTAGTTAAGCTCTGAAATACAATAATTATCATGACATAATACTAAACTTTGTATAGCATAGAAAATTCTGTTTGCTAGAGTTAATTTTTTGTTTGCTTAAGTTATAAACTTTATTCGTCATGGGAAATTAAATTTTCTCTCCTGTTTTGCTATAATTAAACTGATACTTATGATATGTGTTATCACTGAATTTTCCAGTATTTTCCATTTATCCTTCCTACATATTTTCTCCTTATAGTTGTGTGAATGAAATATGGAGCTTGTAGAATATTCATTTCTAAAATTTGATGTGAAAAAACATTCTTGTGTAGACTCAAGAGGGATTTGTAAACCCCAAAACATGGTGTTCCACCAAGCCACTGTACAAAAGTACCAGTCAAAAGACAATCCCTGGCCATGCACTTGGGAGTTTAACCCTCTCCTTGTTTTTAGTGTCTCACTATGAAATACAGAACTATGGGACATACAAAAACTTGAGAAAGTCTTCCAGCATTTAAAAGAGAAAACCAAGCAACAAGGAAAAATTTTCCCAGAAGAAGCCTAGAGAATACAGCAGGAGAATATTTTGGATTAGAAAAGACTGTATCTGAGAAATTATGTAAAGGAGAAGCTATTCAGAAACAGCAAGAAAAAATATGCCATCAACTCTAAGTTGAGAGGTGGCCAAAAAGACAAAGATACAGATAGTAGTAGAGAAAAAATACACAAACCAATCCAAGATGTCATGCAAGTAGTCACTGACATGAACAGGCACAGAAAAAGTGAAGAGACAGAAAGTATCAGAGGAGGAATATAAGACAGTAGAGTCACATGGTATAAAATTTCAAGTGCAGTAGAGTTCATTGAGCATCAAGCAACATGACTGAAAAGATCACACCAGGGATGTCATCATGGAATTTTAGACCACTAAAGACAAGGCTAGTGTTTATTGCAACCGCTCCCGACTTCTTGTCATTTGCACTGGAATTTAGACAAAGAGTTCCAATGACTTCAATGGGCCAGGAGGATGCCCAAGATGTCAAGAATGAACATATAACAAAACAGAATGCAATACCATTTTTAAAAAGTTTACCTGCCCTGTACCTTTCTTGTGGGAGCTAGTGAAAGGTATGTCTCAATGATAGAGCAAGAGGAGGTACAGGGTGCAGCCGAGAGCATACAACCAACAGCATTAGGAATGTGGTTGTCAGAATAGTTCAGAAGACACCGGCAACCAGGACTGAAAAGACTGGGATGAGGGCTGCATGGAAGAAAGGAGAGAATGGTCAAGGTCTGTTGAAAGGTTTGCTGATGAACTAACAGGTAAGTACATAGGAAACAAAGAAATGGGGAAATTAGACAATTAACAGCAGGAAACATGGTGTTATACAAGACGGAACTATAACCATAGAACCATACATAGTCAAACAAAAATATTGTTCATTTAATCATGAAACATCACTATGTTATGTACTTCATACTTAAGCCAACTAATACTTATTATAGATGGGGTACTCTACAAGAAAAAAAAATAAAGATTATGCTGAGTATCAAAGAGATTGGAGGAGGATTACATATGCAAAGAGTAGAAACACACTAGGAGAATAAGTTAAAAATAATCCCTAAGTTATACACACAGAACACTTCACAGGTATATTATCAGAGATAAGGCAAAAGATAAAACAATCTGTGTGGTATATCTAATGAAATTAGTATTGTGTTGTAAAATAATGTAAGATCATATATGTGGAAATATGTTACGATACACACCAATGTCTTTGATGCATCCTTGATTAAAATCAGAATCAGCATCCAAGAGGAGGCTGCACTGTCTCAAACAGGCTTACAGGGGAATGCTGGCAAGTTGTTGGTTTAAGCTTTGTGAACTGGAAGGGTTGTACTGCCATTCAGCCATTATCTAGATGGGTAAGGAAGATCTTAAATAAATATTTACAGTGTCATTTGCCACACAATGTTAAGTCAAATCCATTACTCTGCATCTTGCTGTACTCTTGCATCTAAGCCATTCAAGTCTTTATGAAGGTGAGCAAAGTGCTTCCTCTGATGTGTGAAATTGTTATTAATACTTTCACAACTACTCAAGCATGGATATCTGACAATAGCTTTTGGAATGAGTGCTATAGGGAGGTGGGTTTGTTCATAGAAAGCTGTGAACTGTTTGCCACCCAAGGCTGTTCTTGTCATGGATGTATTTTGCCTAGGTAACTGACTGACTCTGATCTCACTGACCTGGTATTTTCAAATAAAGTGAAAAGATGATTTTAATATGTACTCACAATAAAACTTAACTCTACCTCCTCTTTCCTATGAACTACACCAGGTAGCAAAATGTGCATTAGCTTTCAAATAGCAGGTGCTACCGCTGTGTGTAAACTTTATATTAGCTATTTAAGCTTGTCTATAAAAACTTAAGATGTAAAATGGTACACTAGTTTACTGTGGTAAATTGCCTGACTTGAATTCTGTCTAAAATATTTTATAATACTGTTAATGCAAATCCAGAAAGCATGGCTTAGGTAGTGGTTTTCAATTCGTGAGCCACATACATGGGCTGTGAAAGGACATTTTCATAGGGGTCGTATATCATATATCCTGCATAACAGTTATTTATATTACAATTTATAACAGAATCAATATTATACTTATGAAATAGCAAGGAATAATTTTATGGTTAGGGGGTCACCATGACATGAGGAACTGTCTTAAAGGGGTGCAGTGTTAGGAAGGTTGAGAACCACTGACTTAAGAAGAGAAGAGTTTATCCTGCTGAGCACTTCCCGTGGGTTCAATCTGTGGATGCTCAAGATCATTGACTTGGTTAGGACACCATAGTAGCAATATAAGATGAATGGGAGAATTTCTCCTCATGGCTGACAGGACGCAGAGGCACAGAGATGGGAAGGGGCCAGGCAGGACAAGATAATTCCCAGTACCTCCCTCCCCAGAGAGCTACTTCCTCCATTCAGGCTCTGCTTTAGAGCATCTCAGAAACCTCCCCACAGGGCTGGCTCACATTTTGAACAGCTGTTCTCCACCCATTGTTGCTACCTCTGAAGGTTGGGGACTCTTCGGAGGGGCTTTCCTATAAGAAGGTCACTACAGCTCTACCTCTGTGCAGTAAAGCCTGGTCTAGGCCTACTTCTGGACTAGCTCCTTGAGCCTATGGGCAGCTTTCTGGTATGCTGCCATGGAAACAACCTCAGCCTCCCACCTCCACAGACTGAGCTTCTCCACCTCTCTACTCTGCTGAGATGGACTGAGTCCTAATAAACCGTTCCACTCCCAATTGTTTCTGTTGGATATTGAGGTGAAGCCATATAAAACAAGGAACTTAGGTAGAAATTGACCTCATCACACTGAAATCTCCAGGCTCAGATTGCTTCACAGGAAAAGTCTAGATTCTACTAGCTCTAGAGAAGAGATAATGCCCTTTTCAAATACGACACAGTCTGCTATATGGCTCTCGCTGGCCTAGGACTCACTATGTACACCAGGCAGACTCAACATTACAGTAATCCTCTTGTCTATGCCTGCTATGAGCTGGGGTTACAGGCTGGAACCATTGTGTTCACCTCAGCAATGGCTTTTCAGTGAAAGCTGTTCCCAAACACAATGGAACAGAGCCTCAACTCCGTGCTTCTTGTTTTTCTAGTGGAGGTTTCCCTGTGTGGCCTGGCTGTCCTAGAACTCACTATGTAGACCAGGTTGGCCTACAACTCAAAAGTCTGCCTGCCTCTACCTCCTAAGTACTGGGATTAAGGGGGTATACCACCATGTCTGGCTCTGCACCTATTCTTTTGAGGTTATGTTAGCCTTGTTTACAAAATTAAGAAAACCAAATAGTTATAGGCCTACTTTCACTTATTTACATAGATATCAATATTATAAGTAAACCCACCCACATATTAAAATATAGTGGAACAAGTTGTGTGCTCCCAAGGAAACAATGTTAGGAATTACAAAATCTATCCATGTGTCTTATCATTTGGATGGAATAAAATAGAAAAATCACATGATTACATCAATAGATACAAATGAAGCATTTGATAAAAATGTTCTAAGGAAACTAAGAGCAGTTGGTAAATTTTACTTCTTGAAGCCCCTTCTGGAGGCTGCAGGGTAGACATGACCATTCTTCCAGTGCTTTGGTGGAGGACTTCCCATCAGAAGCCCTACCCCTTACTACAGAGGATAGGTCCCAAATACAAGCCTGAGCCATCAACTGCATGCCAGAGCTTATGTTGTAAAGAAATGGAGGAGTGTGTTGTACTTGATGGTTTGGGGAAGGCTGTATCCCATTCTTAAAGATAGAGATGTTGAAAGCTTCTAAAGCAGCACCAGGTACATCATGTAAAGTTGGTGTCTTTGGTGACACAAACTGCAGTGTCCACACTCATCATGCTAGTGTCAGTGGTGAGGTCTAGAATATGGTTTAGCTCTGGAGTATGATGGGTTTCCTGTTGTTGCTGCCTCCAAATCCTGCCCCTTTGACTGCCATGGAAACTTCAAATCTTAATAAACCATTTTTGTTATGAAAGCAACCAGAGGCTTCTACTGGGGTGTCTTTACAATGAAGACGTCACATAAGTCTTCCCTGGGTCCTCCTATTTTAGCCAGGAGTTCTTTTCTTTCACAGGATCCATGGAGTAGGTAACATGTGATCTGGAGTTCTAGTCCAAATTCATGTGGCTCTTTCTGACACCCCCCTCTTCCTGCCGGAAGAGTGTTTTTGCTTTTCTTTAAAGAGTTCCCATTTTCTGCACCTTGTACCCTTTCCCACCACAGTTTCTACCAGGTATAACATAGTTATCTGAATTTCAAATCTTCAATTCTGCAGGTAAACCAGATTCTTCTGTAACTGGATTTCTAGTTAGTCCCCTCCTACCAAAGAAACGAAAGACTGGTATTTCATCCTGCTTTAGCCATCCATGGTCATACGGAGATCACTAAAAGTCATCATGACCATGAGATCTCCAGCTGATTTAGAAGTACATATTGACTATCACCAGTCCTTCCTTNAGCCAAAGAGGTGCACGAGGGAGAAGGTGTCTTCCATGCACTCAGCTGACAAGAATGAATGAGCCACGGGGGTATGGCAGCTGGGGTATGTTATTTAGGGGACTGCTGAAGGAACAGTGGTTTCTGACTGTTCCTGGGGTCATGGCAAATCCCCTCCTACAAGTCAACCCCCCAGGAATGACAGGAGCAGGCCGAGGAAAGCCAGGGAGGGGAAAGCAAGACAGATGCAGAGTTAAGAAATGAACATCACCTGATTGCCTCCCCTTCCTCTCCTCTGTGTTGGCCCCTCTGCTACCAGTTCTGACTGCCCTTGCTGCTGCCACAAGCACAGCTGCGGCTGTGGAAATTGGCTCAGCTTGACTGTGAATGGAAGTATCTGGGGCTGTGTGTGTGACCAGCATTAAATATATATATAAATATATAAAAAATCAATACTTACAGAATGTATGGAATGTTACTGTTG
>NW_026069906.1:0-2748 GCF_014885135.2 Alexandromys fortis
CTGATGAGGGAGGGGAACTTCATTGGGGGAGGGGGAAGGAAATGGGAGGCGTCGGTGGGGAAGAGACAGAAATCATTAATAAATTTAAAAAAATAAAATAAACAAAGAAATTTCTAGGAATAATATCTCCTCTGGGAGTTGCAAAAATAGGAGAAGGGGTAGAAGTTGTAGCAAAGGCCAACAATAGGCTAATGAAGACAGATCAACAAAAGACAGACAAGGCAACCTGGTACAAACAGAAAACTCCTTGAGGGGCCATTCACAGGCCTTAAAACCAAAAGTGCCCCAGTTATTCCCAGTAACTGTGGAGGATATGTCTCATCAGGAAAATTAAAAAATTCAGAACCTTCTGTAAAAAGCCATACTGTTCTAGATGATGGCATTAACATGGATAATAAGTCAAAACTTCTAATAGGAAATAGGAAACATATATTCTGGCCTACTTCTATAAATGATCAAAGACCAAAACTAAGTGCATATAAATGACATCGTAATTAGTTTGATAGAAACAGGTGTGGATGTGAGTATCCTTGCTCTAGAATCTTGGCATAAAATTTGCCTCTTCAAGAGGCAAATGTTCAATTACTAGGAAGTGGAACCATATCTGAATTTAAAAATGCACGAGATGGGTTGACCATATTGGGCCAGAAGGTCAAAGATAGGAGCTGAGAACATATGTGACTAACTTTGCAGTACATTTATGGGGTCATGAGCTATTACAGCAATGGAATGCCCAGATGAACATTCCTGCAGTTCCAGGAACTCAAAATTCTGGGAAGAATATTATAAGGTATTATACACAAAGGTCACTAGCCATTCAGGCTGTACAAGAACATAACGCAACTGGCAAACCTTTAGAGATACCAACAGCCCTACCTTTAAAATGGTTAACTGAGAAGCTTATATGGGTTAAGCAGTGGCCTCTAGCTGACGATAAGTTGCAGGCTTTAGAATAGCTTGTACAAGAGCAATTAGATGCTTACCACATTGAAGAATCAACCAGTCCTTGGAATTCTCCTGTATTTGTTGTAGAAAAGAAATCTGGTAAATATAAGAGCTGTCAATAAGGTAATTCAACCTATGAGAAAAAAAGCAGCCAAGTGGTAAAATGTTCCTGAGTTATCAGAGAATGCTAGGAAAAGGTCACTCTGTCTAATCCTACTATGATCTATATAGTCTAATTATGCTCATTTCTAAAGTAAATATGTTATTTGCACTGCATTGGTATGCAGATTACAAAGTGTTGTAATAGGATTATAAATGGAATGCTGCTTTGCACTTTGTGTAAAAAAAGACCGGTAAATACTCTTTAGCTTCACTTTTATTCGGCTAGGATTTAGTGCACACTAAAAAATTTAGCCAGTACAATATTATATATATATATATTACTCCTTTAATCTATAACTGTCTGTATTGTTTCTTAGCGCTCATAAGCCTATGTATATTTATCCAACACTGTGACACATTTAGAGGTGTTTTTCATTTGAATCTTTCTTTATTTCACATCTTTAATCATTTTCTGACCAGGAGAGCCTTTTTACAATATGCTAAGTGGGCATAGCTAGGATCAACTCCATGACCCTGCCTGTTTCTCTGCCCAGGTGTACATGGCAGACAAATCTTCACCACCTCTGCTAACCATGCTCACTGCCCAAGCTCCAAGGATGCAGTGGGTCTATGTTGCCATTAAGGAATTTGTACCACGTTGTTCACAGACCCCAGTTAAGCATTCCATAGCAGGACCAGCACAAATCAGGAAGTTGGCCCTTAAAGGACCTGCACAGCTTTGTTGCTAATGCTGAGTCAGGAGCCTTCTCTTAAAGGAAGCACATCTCTGCTTTCCTCTGGTAAACAGAGCCCAGCTGAGAAAATGCTGCTACCAAGAAGAGCTGCTTAACTCTGTTCTTTTGTGTCTAGAATTCCTTTCCAAGCTCTCTGGGGTTTTATATGGATATAGTTTCCCCACAGAGGGTGCCATCATGTAATAGGAGGCTGCACAGTGGTTTCTTGGTCATCCAGGCCCACATAATCTCACAGAAACTATATTAATTGCAGCACTGATTGGCCTATTAGCTCAGGGTTCTTATTAGCTAACACTTACATCTTAAATTAGCCCAGTTATATTAATCTGTATATCACCACAAGGTTGTGGTCTACTGGCAGGTTTCTGGTGTCTCTCTGACTCCACCTACTATATCTTTATATCTCGTCCAGCCTGGCTATATTCCGCCTTGTCATGGGCCAAAGAATGCTCTTTATTAACCAATGATAATAAAACATATTCAAAGCATACAGAGGGGAATCCCACATTATAAGAAGAACTCAAAACTAAACTGAGTGGATTTTTGTTAAAGACACAGCAGTTAGGAAAGCCATGCATCATGTACATGTAGACTGTGGGATCCAAAGGAAGCCAACATAGCTGCAAGGGAGCCACACTTAGGGTTGGCAGCAAGCCACAGAGACCGTGGGAGCCACAGGAAGCTATAGGGGCACCGAAAGCTGTGTTGGTTCCATGTGGGATGGCAGCAAGTCACATAAGAGGAAGCTAATCTGGGGTAAATGGGAGTAAGGAGCACTAATTTTCTTCAGAAATCAGGTGACTAACTTTGTGTCTGGTTCTGGCCTGTGCTGGTGGCTAAAAAGGCTCAGGCAAATAGATTTTTTTTTTTTGTGAATTTGTACCCCAAGCATTGGGCACCAAATGTACCACAATTAATAAAAACCCAGAGACAGATATTGGGATTC
>NW_026069906.1:3944-5175 GCF_014885135.2 Alexandromys fortis
GGAAAATGGGAGGCTGGGAGGAGGCGGAAACTTTTTTTTCCTATTCTCAATAAAAAATTATATTAAAAAAAAGAGAAAGGCAGATGCTTCTTGACAGCTGAAGAAGAAGCAGTTGATCAGTTTTATAACATACAGGGCAGGAGGGAGATAAGAAGAAGTAAAAAGAAGACAAAGTGAGTAGAGTTTGAGGCTGAGAAAGATACAGAACTGTAATGAAAGAAAGAAGACACACT
The DNA here is from genome assembly GCF_014885135.2 of Alexandromys fortis. Taxonomy (NCBI): domain Eukaryota; kingdom Metazoa; phylum Chordata; class Mammalia; order Rodentia; family Cricetidae; genus Alexandromys; species Alexandromys fortis. Next base: position 4,178 of record NW_026069906.1, read on the forward strand.
ACAGGTCTTTGTTGTGGGAAGGGTGCCAGAAAGCTATTTAGTCTTTATGGACAAGGATCTGAGACCTGGGGATGAGAACTGTAACACATGTTTCTGCTAAGTTCTAAGGAAGTGTCCAGATTCCTGGGGACCAAACCCTTAAGGGCTGAAAGTCATGATCAAAGAGGACTGCACAAGGACTGAACACTTGAGGGTTCCAGTTGCTGCTAATTCCCAGACAGTTGCTGTGGCTCTCTTCTGCAAACAGAAATGGAAAACCTTGCCATCCATCAAGGTGGAGATAACAATCCTCAGCCATCTGCTTCTTGACATTTCAACACAAAATGCACACAACATGTAATTACACTAATAATTTGTTTGGGGACTTTGCATAGACATGGTTCTGACATTCTTTTTACCACAAACCACATCAGTATCTGGGAAAAACAAATCGGAAAGTTGATGAAGAATTTTTATTATAATAAACTTTTTAGAATAAGTGAACTACACTCGAATGGAAAACTCTTCATACTCCAATAACTTACAGTTTCCATAAAGGAATACACATAGCAGTCTGGATTAAGATAATAAAGCACAATTATGGAGGTGATATATGAGAAAAATGGTAATAAAAAATGGTTAGCAAAGGCATGAAACACAACAAAGAATAAAGAAATCAGGACTCCATTATAAATGTGAGTATGAAGTTGATCCTGCAGTCAAGTTAATAATAAGCACAATTATTGAAAGAATAAGGTCTTCTGAGTATAAAGTTGGTATTCCTGAAGAAGAGGCAGCAAGAACAGAAGCTGAGCTTTAATACAGAAAACTTTCTGAAAATGACATATAAGTTTGAGCAATCCATGGATCTCTACAGTGTGATAAAAATCTTCATTTTCCCTTTAGATCAGCCCCACCGTCTCAGTGGGTGGGTGCACCCCTCACGGTCCTGACTTCCTTGCTCATGTTCTCCCTCCTTCTGCTCCTCATTTGGACCTTGGGAGCTCAGTCCAGTGCTC
>NW_026069907.1:0-720 GCF_014885135.2 Alexandromys fortis
GGGCTGCTGCCGCGGTCAGAAACTCACTCACCCCAGTGATGTCCCTCCTGGTGCCGGGTTCAGGTCTCCTTGCTGCTTGGGTGGTTCGTAAACCTAGCTCAGGATTCTTATTAACTCTTGTAACTTATATTAACTCATTATTCTAGTATATATTAGCCACATGGCTCAGTAGCTTTTTCATCAGGGCAGGTCATATCCTGCTTCTTCAGTGTCTGGATAGGTCTGTGGATGATGCTTCCTTCTTCCCAGAATACTCCTGTTCTCATTGCCTCTCCTCTATCTCCTGTCTGGTTGTCCCACCCCTGCCTATACTTCCTGCCTGGCTACTGGCCCTAAGCATTTATTTAAAATGTAATTGACAGAATACAGAATTGTCCCCCACCAAAAAGGGGCTAGAGAAATGGCTCAGTGGTCAGGAGAGCCATTGTTATCTTCCAGAGGACTCACATTTGATTCGCAGCACCCACGGTGGTGGTGGTAGGGACTAAAAACCTTCTGTATCTCTAGTTCTAGAGCATCCAATGTCCTCTTCTGTCCCATATGAGAACTGTATTCACAGAATTAGGGCAGATAAAACACTCATGAATAAAATAAAAATAAATAAATCTAAAAGAACAAAAAAATTCAACAGTAAGATCCATAAGGCACATTCAAACAATTTTTGGAATTGAGTGATCCTAAAAACTTTCACAGCAACATAATTACAAAGCTTTAAAAACT
>NW_026069907.1:6217-7846 GCF_014885135.2 Alexandromys fortis
ACTGATATAGCTGCTTTAGATAATTTTAAACACCATATTAAAATGTCTGCATATTCCAATGTTTTTATATATGAATTATTAGTACACGACATAAAATACATTCTGTTCTTGCTGTTTGATGCTTAAGAAAATTGCAAAAAATATTTTTAGCAATTCAACTAAAACTGCTACATTAATTGAATTTAATGACAAGAGTCACTATATTTCTAAGATCAAGAATGAAGATTGAAAATTTAAGGCATCCAATAATACAAAGAGACAAAATTTGTGGTGTGGATTTTTTTTAAAAGAAGAATATTATTTAATTGTTCAAAATACAGAAATATAATGACTTGCTGATTTTTTATTTTGCTGAAGAAATAGGTTAAATATTAATAGAAGTTACACTGTTTACTTTTTTGGTTTGATGTCTATACGATTTCTGTAGGTAATTGAGTAAGCTGATCACTGATTTCCACAATGGGCAATAAGCATATGATTCAATAATGAAATTAGTATATTGTATGAAATAGTAAAAGTAATGGATGGTGGCAGAGTAAAAACATAGAAAACAGTCTGGCTTTCAACATAGAAAATGGAACTTCAAAGATATGATCAAAATTTAGACAGTATTACACAGAGAGAGAGAAAGAGAGAAAGAGAACACTTTGCTTGTCTCGTGGCTCATGTTCTTCTTTCCTTGTTTTATTTGTTGATTTGAGCAGATTTGTTGTAGACAAACTGTCAGGGATGAGGAACAGAACATCAGTGACATGCTTCATCCTCCTGGGTCTGACAGACGATCCTGAGCTTCAAGTTGTGATTTTCTTTTTTCTGTTTCTCACGTATGCGCTCAGCATTATTGGAAATTTAACCATCATCACACTCACGCTGCTGGATTCCCACCTGAAGACCCCTATGTATTTCTTCCTCAGGAATTTCTCCTTCTTGGAAATTTCGTTTACTTCTGTCTGTAACCCTAGGTTTTTGTTCAGCATCCTAACTGGAGACAAATCGATCTCCTATAATGCTTGTGCTGCCCAACTATTTTTCTTTATTTTTCTTGGTTCAACAGAGTTTTTCCTTCTGGCATCCATGTCCTATGATCGCTATGTGGCTATCTGCAAGCCCCTCCACTACACAACCATCATGAGCAACAAGATCTGTCATCAACTCATCATCGGCTCCTGGCTGGCTGGTTTCTTGGTAATTTTTCCACCACTGGCCATGGGCTTAGAGCTAGATTTCTGTGACTCCAACATTATTGACCACTTCACATGTGACTCTGCCCCTTTGCTCCAAATCTCCTGCACAGACACAAGTACCTTAGAACTCATGAGCTTTATATTGGCTTTGATCACGCTTATGACTACTCTTATGTTGATAATTCTCTCTTACGTCTATATCCTCAGAACTATTCTGAAATTTCCCTCAACCCAACAAAGGAAAAAGGCCTTCTCAACCTGCTCCTCACACATGATTGTTGTCTCCATATCCTATGGAAGCTGCATCTTCATGTATGTGAAAACATCTGCCAAGGCTGGAGTTACCTTGACAAAGGGGGTGGCGATGCTCAACACCTCTGTTGCCCCCATGCTGAATCCTTTTATCTACACTTTAAGGAACCAGCAGGTGAAACAAGCATTTAAG
>NW_026069908.1:0-851 GCF_014885135.2 Alexandromys fortis
CAGAGCTCATGCCGCCATGCCTTCCCTGCCGTGATGGACTTTACCCTCAAACCTTGAGCCGACATAAATCTTCCTTAAATTGTTCTCATCGAGTATTTAAGTAAAGAAGGGGAACCCACATAAATGAGAAGGAAGAAATAAAAAGGAGAGCTGGGTGTGGTAGCTCATAGCTATAATTCCAGCATTGGGAGGTTGAGGCCAGGGGATTGCTGTGAGTCTGTGGCCTCTCTCCAAAGATAAAACAACAAGGAGCTAAAGTGATGTCTCAACAAGTAAAAACACTGGCTGATTTTCTAGAGGGCTCATGCTTGATGAACACAGCACCATCAAGCTACCCCTCCAACCAGAAAGCTCTGGTGTTCATCTGCTGCACACAGGGTAGTATACTTACACCAGCTACCAACCTGCAACTATTATTCCAGAAAGCCAACACGTACTTGTGACAAAATCCAAATGAGAACCTGAATTAAGTACCACCCACATGGTAGCTCACAACCATCTTAAATTCCAGTTCCAAGGGACCTGATGCCCTCTTTTGGCCTCTGAGGACACCAGGCAAGCCTGCAGTGCAAAGACATACACACAGATAAGACCATCCATGTGCATGAAAGTAAATTTTTAAAAATTATAAAATAAAATAAATAAAACAAGAAAGGAAGGGAGAAACCAGGGAGTGGTGACGCACACCTTTAATCCCAGCACTATTGAGGCAGAGGCAGGTGGATCTCTGTGAGTTTGAGCCCAGCGTGGTCTACAGAGTGAGTTCTAGGTAAGGCTCCAAAGCTACACAGAGAAACTCTGTCTCAGAAAGAGAGAGAGAGAGAGAGAGAGAGAGAGAGAGAGAGAGAGAG